>NW_027456733.1:182500-364381 GCF_040206685.1 Ascaphus truei | reverse complement strand
CCCCAGGGAATGAACAGTAGGAGCAGCCTACCGACTCCGCAACTGCGACGCAGCTCAGGGGCATCCGGCCTGCCGCCCAACGAACTCGCGTCTCCTAGGTGGGAACGCAGCAACGGCAAACGGCCTCAGCACCAGGATTACAGCACTTCAAGGTCATTCATCTGGGTGGCGACGATCATGTATATTCTTTCATCTTAATGGAAGGGAATGTGTGAATGGTCCTGGTCTCGCGAGATCAGAATGAATCAGTGTGTAGGTGAATCTAGAAAATGTCCCCGGCTGTCACCTATTACTAGACATTGGTAAAAACATGACAAAAAAGTACACATTACAAATGAAGCATTAAAAGGATGTGATGTGATATTTAGTGAATCAATGTCATAGCTCTTCATACATAATGTTGCACACAAACTTTTGAAACCACAAGTGTCCTTGCCAGAGGTGAAGACATTTGTAAGGTCTTGACTGCCTTTGTGCTAATGCAGCAGAGGTGGCCAACTCCAGTCCTCAAGGGCCACCAACAGTTCAGGTTTTCAGGATATCCCTGCTTCAGCACAGGTGGCTCAGTCATAGTGACGGAGCCACCTGTGCTGAAGCAGGGGTATCCTGAAAACCTGTCCTGTTGGTGGCCCACGAGGACTGGAGTTGGCTACTCCTGTACGACATCTATGAAAAACTGTCCTATTGGTCCTTTAAGGAGTATTTCTCCACATAGCAGCTTTGCACGTTGCTCAGCAGGTGGCAGTCTTGAGCAGCATCCTAAAGCATGTTGCACTTTATCTTCGCCAAGGAAGAATGGCCCATATTTAGTATAACCTGAAGGTGCCTTATGGCAGCGGTGTGCAAAGAGGGGAGCGCGGGATTTTTTTGGGGGGTCGCGGGTGGTTACAGAGACCCTGCGCTCTTCCCCGAGGCATTTAAATTAAATGCCGGGGGATCGCGTGAGGCCTCTGCAACTCGCTTACCGGGATTCAGACGACTTGCTGTGACGCGTCGCCATGTTGTCATGCGGAGAGACGTCACACCGTCTCCATAGCAATGGGGTCACGTGACCCTGCAACGTCATTTGACGCTGCCAAATTAGGTAAGGGGGGCGCGAGAGCAAGAGGGAGCAGGGGGGGTGCAGGCGCAGGTCCAAAACTTTTTGCGCTCCCCTGCCTTATGGCATAGCAATACTTGGTAAATATGGGCCAATACCTTTACACAAAACTTGTAGATTAAGTTCCAGTTTAAATCTACAGACACACATAAGTAAACATGGGAAGGATGTTGATCCAGGGAGTAACCTGATTGCCAATATTTGGCGTCAAGAAGGAATTTATTTTCCCCTTATGAGATATCATTAGATGATATGTCACTGGGGTTTTTTGTTTGCCTTCCTCTGGATCAATATGCTGTAAACAGAAATGTAGGATAAAGTATTTGTCATCTAAATGAGGGGTGCGCAAACTTTTTTCCCCCGTGCGCACCCTGCCTGCTCTCCTCAGTGCCTCGCACCACCCCCCTGCTCGACCCCGGTGTCAAATAACGCGTGGGGTCACGTCGCCATGGTAACGTGACGGGACGGGACAACGCGTTACTGTAAGGCAAGTGTATTATTGAGGCCTCGTGCGGTCCCCCGGCATTCAATTTAAATGCCATTGGGTACAACGTGCAACCTCTATAACTGCCGCGCCCCCCCAGAAAAGCTAGCGCCCCCCAGTTTGCGCACCGCTGGTCTAAATTTAGCACAGGTTGAACCGGATGGATGTCTTTTTTTTTTTTTTTTTCTTTCTTCTTCCAACCTCATCTTCTATGTAACTATGAAACATGGTTTTGATACGGGTTACATTGATTGTGTACACATGTAGACACTATTACAACATTCTGTGTAAGATTTGTATGGTTTATGTAGGTGTGTTGATCTTTTTTTTCATGACTCTGCTTATGTGGCAGGTATTTAACAGCACTTTCCTTTATGGAGGAATTTACAACTGACAAATAATACATTAACTCTGTGGTTTCCAACCATTTTTTGGTTAAGGAGCCCTAAGTGGAATTCTGAGGAACCCCCGACCCTCTCTAATAGCGTGTCTGAGATCAGATGCATTGTACATTCTTCTGTATTTGATACCATTTTCAATTGACCAGAAAATTGCAGGGAACACTTTAGATATGCCCGGGGAACACAAGGGTTCCTAGGAAACCTGGTTGTAAAACACTGCGTTAACTAAACACATTGAACCATTTTCCTACAATCCCCATATCTATTTTATAACCAGCAACAATTTGGGAGTGGAAGAGAGTGTTGTGGAGGTGTTGGCTCTTCATAATGTGAGCGTAATCCATGATATCCTCGGTGCGGAAAGGAAACCACAAGTATCACAAGGTTAATGCTAACAAGGCAATCATTCACCATTCTAATCTTACCCAGGGTTACTGTTGTAAGTTAATGACTTTCTAGTCTTTACTTTATTTTTGTAGACATTCTGTAACTACACATCCTCACCAAGCTTTCTAGTCAACCTCCAGCTAAGATCCAAGGTTGTTAAGAGTGGTACGGTGCCATTCACAGTGTGATAGATTTATGACAGCTGTAGGTCCAGTGTAATGACTTCATTAACCCTTATTGTCCTCCAGTTTTAAACTTCTGCTTCTTGAGTCTTTAAATAGCAGATTTGTATTGTATTGCTGAATCCCCCAGCACTGGAAGCATTAGGGCAGGAGCACAGTTGTTGCCTCGCGACGCTGCGTGGCCACATGCGCGCGCCTCCGTCTGCTGGGCGGTGCGTGAACATCCCCAGCAGACGGAATGATCCGCGGGCGGGCGGCGGATAAATAAATAATGTAATATTATAATAATAAATATGAGAATAAATAAAATGATAAACCCCATCCCCCTCCCCCCCCCCCCCCCCCGTTGCCCGTCCACCAGCAATTTCAGCAGCCAATCAATGAAAACGTCAGGACATTGATTGGCTGCTGAAACCGCAGTCGCGCTGCTGCAGCCTGGAATCACAGTTTGGAAAGACTCCAGCGAAGGCAGCAGCGGCGACGCCGTGCATCACAGCCAATGGTAGTTTCAACAATGAACACTACCATTGGCCGCCAGGGGCCAGTGACGAGTCGTGTAGCGCTGTGTGTGCTCCAGCCCTTAAGGTCCATTGTGTGGCTGTCCCATAACACGCTTGCCAGTGTGGGAAGACTCCTTCATTCCCATTCACTTCAATAGTCTCCAAGCACCGAAAGATGTGGAATAACGCTGCTTATTTAATACAGGCCATAATCTTCATATACACACACACAATGTAAAGTGCTTACAAAAAAAGTCCGACATTTGAAGTTGTTTTAACCTAGGTGTACAATATTAAAGCTGTGCCCTTTAATGATCGCAGCCATAGACATCTTGTTTCATGAAAGTGACTGCCTGACCTTTATCACCTATTTTCGGCTAAATAGGATATTTCGTAATGATTAGAAGTCTTTCAGATTTGTGGTCGGTTTGCAGTTTTGTTTCTCAAAAGGGGCCATGAAATGCGGTTTACAGTATCTCCCAGCATCAGCACAGGTGGCTCAGAGGCTAAGTCGATGACTGAGCCACCTGTGCTGTAGCCGGGACTGATTGAGCCACCTGTGCTGAAGCTGGGATATCCTGAAAACCTGACCTGTTGGGGGGGGGGGGGGGATTTAAGGTCTGGAGTTGAGCGCCCCTGACCAACATGAACCCCAGTAAAATAAAAATGAGTTAGAGCACCAGTAAGTACCTGCAGTGTCAGGTTTGTTACTTAATCAAAGGTACAGTTCATCTTACACAATAAATCAGGGGCATTAAACGTTCAGGTAATTGTCAAACTCACTTTAAATTAAAACCAAAGGCCACCAAATACTTAGGCATTTATCTTACCAGTTAGTACGGTATAACTCTTTGTATCCGGCCAATTTAACCTAAAGTCTGCAAATCATTCAAAAGCATCTCCAGGAGTGGTCAAAGCATGCAGTTTCCTGGCTGGGCAAAAGTCAGCAAATCTGAATAGAAAATGCCAGTCCTATTTCTACAGTATTGCCCGAGAACATTGATTTGTAGCTTCTCGGAACAGGTCATCGATCCCGTCGTCTCTAATCAAAGCTAAAGGATGGTAGATTTATACAAATGGAGCGAATCGCCGCGTTGCTTAATGATTCTTGCCTCACAATTTCAGCAGGCCTGGAAAACATGAATGTAAGGCCCCAGTGCCAATCTGGCTATTCTGTTTTATTTGCAGGGCGCCAACATGTTCCGCAGTGCAGTACAATGTGGGAGGGCGGACAGTAACTTTGCGTGACGTGTACATATATGTTAGACAAACTAACAGGAAGGAGATCCTTGCCCAAGGAGCTTACAATCTACAATTTCTCAATTATCCGCCCTCATTTTAAGATAACTTCCCACAGTCTGCAGTATTCTTTCCATGTTGTCTTCCTATATGCAAGCTCTTGACCTCGTCACACGACATCCTCATACAGGCCACAGTGCCTGTAAGTGTTGATATTTTGTAACCTCAGTCCATCTCCTCTTTATCTCTTCTTTCTTTCTTTCTTCTGCGTTTTGTTTGCTGTACTGCCCTCTAAAATTGTCTTTCAATCATTTTTCCAGAGGCAATCCAAGCAAGCCATTTTTTAAAGCTGCAGTTCAGTCAATATCCTGCATGTGTGTTTTTTTTAATAAATCAGTTCTGTAGTAAGAAAAAATACTTTTAGCATTTTCTGTTTTTAAAAAAACAACTTTGAAAGACCAATTTTCTTGTATTCTATTTTAACAGCCATTTGCTAAGGCACTGCCCCTTCATGTCCTGTCACAAGCCCTGGCACACCCCTTTGTCAGCCCTGCCCTCCCTCTTGCACATGTCAGTGCAGGAGTGCTCATGAATATTCATGAGCTTCCACTGACGGACAGAAGCAGATTAAAAACAGATCCCTTCACTAATTATGTCACCAAATTTCGCCGATCAATACATGGAGAATGAATTGACTGGCAGCTATACAGTTCTTTAGTTAAGTAGAGATTGCCCACATGAAACTATTGAAGTAAAAAAATAAATTAAAAAAAAAAAAAAGACTGAACTGCAGCTTTAAACCATTTTTGAACATTTTAACATGGGATTGAAGCAGGGGGTCTCCGGAGCTGAATCCCATTAATTTAAGCTCTGGGGACCCCCTGCTACCAAAGATACTTGCCTCGTAAGAGGTGCAGGGTTCGCGGAATGTCTGCTTTTCAAAGCTCCTGCAGGCCAATAGGAAGCCGTGACATCATCGGGTGCGCCTTCCTATTGGCCCGAGTGACGCTGGAGCTTTAAACTTTGCAGGGATACCGGCACCCCCTTTGGAGATCTGCATCTCAGGAAGCAGGGTGTTCCGGGAGCTGAAATTAAGGGGGTTCAGCTCCGGAGACCCCCCTGCTTCATTCAATTCTATTTTTATTAAAAAAAAACGCATGAATTTATCTTTTACGTTTAAAAGAAAAAATAATTGGTTTGGATGTTCCATATTTGATGTCCAGTAGTTTTAACAATAAATGTAATGAAGACGCAACAATGGGCCATTTCCAAGAGCTAAACAGCTTTTATATATTGGGGTTGCATACCACCACACCCCTTAGGAATAATACGAACGTAAACTAAACAGACTTTATTATATGTTTTTTTTTTTTTTTTTGCATGACTACAATTTAGTGTTAGGCCTACTAAATAATTTGAACTGTCGGCTTTCAGGTTGTGGTTTATTTTTACAAACACACTTAGTCCTTCTAGCCGTATTTGAATGCATGGTATCTGTAATATAGAAAACTAAACTACTGTTAGAATGACATTCTCGGAAATGGCTGAGACTTGCTTTTCTTTTTTTTTATTATTAGCCAAGGATCTTATCCAAATGGACCTTTCAACTCAAACCTGCTCACAATACCAAAGCAAAGATCATCATCCGTGACGCTAACCCACCACATGGGCCCCAGGAGAGCTGGTAAGACAGTCGTGAAAAGCTATAATAAACTACAACTGTTTATTTGGAATTCTTTAACATTTGCTCTCCAGATCTGTGACGACAATAAGTTGGGTCTGACAAAGGATATCTTAAACGTCGTTGAATCTTTAATATTCGGTTGTATCATACATGTTGCATGACTGCCAGGTTAATAAATAATGTGTTTCAAATCTCGGCGTTTGCATCATTGACGAAACCTGAACACATTTTAAAGCCACGGGACAGGCTGCATTGCGTTCCAGCGATACTTGCCTCTGTAGCTACTGCTGTATTCCTGTGAAGTTTAAATGTCCCAAGCTTCCCGCGTGACGTTTAAACGCTGCCATTATGTTAGCACACAGTTTCCCTAACTGCAGAGATACTGGCACCCCCTACGGAGGGAAGTATCTCTGCAACCAGCAGGTCCCCAGAGCTGAAATTAACACCGTTCAGCTCCGGAGACCCACTGCCTCAATCCTGTAATAATAATAACAAGTTAACGTAATGCAGCCTGTTCTGTTAAATGATTGTGTTTTTCACTTGTACATTTTTCATTGGAATCAATTTTTTTCTTTTTACTTTTTCAAATATCAAGTAGTCACATCTGCAGAAATTATCAATAAGTTAACTACAGTAGGTTGTGTTATTTGTATTTTGGTGCGTCGCCGGTTCTGATAACTTCACAGTATATGGCTCAACATGAGACTTTTGATAGACGTAGTTCTATTACAACTACGAGTCACTGTTATGTTGGCCTATTAAAAGGTATCACAACGTACAACTACGTTCTGACTTTTTTCGACCCGGTACGGATACTAGAAATCATATGTACTGGACAATAGATAACAATAAATAGATTTGGTAACCCAAGCACTAGCAAAGCTGCACTATGTATTTTGCCGGAGCTTCTGTTCACCTCATTGGCAAGCTGAACCGATAACATCTGACCGTTAGTGCTAAAATGAACAACTTTTAACCTCCCGTTATTTAAGATCATGTTTGGAATGTATTATGTTTTTAACATCCCGGCTATAACAGGATTACAGTTTGTAAGATATGTAGGTAGATTGTAAAGGAGAATCCAACTGCAGTCAGACGTCATATTTGTGAAATATGTACTCTGTCCGTGAGTGGCGTGTGTACTTATTTGGTACGTCTCGTATGGGTTCAAATAGAATGAAACTATGCACTAGACTGTTCAGATAACAATAATACGATATTATTGTAATATAGCATAGTTTAGCACAATTGGTAGGAGCGCAGGAATTGTTATTTGTTTTCCATAAATGTAAGACCAATCCTTTTTACCAGCTGCATAATCTTAAAAAAAAAAAATAGGGAGTAGCGCTGGTGATATGTACAGTTTCCATACATGTTAGGCCAATTCTTTTATATGCTGCATACTCCATAAGGGCATTTTTATTATAGTGATACTGATACATAGTGTCATAGGGGTAGGTTTTAGTTCACCTGGTTTCTGCTTTACTGAGCAGTTCCTTAGAGCAGGGGGGCACAAACTTTTTTTTTTTTTTCCTGCGCCCCCCTGCCGGCAGTTCCCCTCTCTCTGCGCCCACCCCCACCCCCGCTTACCTCGGCTCTGGCGTCATATGGCAACGTGACGTCACATGACTGAAGGGCGACACGTCTAAGAAGCCGCCGGAGCCAAGGTAAGTAAGGTTTATAGAGGCCTTCGCGCTCCCCCGGCACGTCATTTAAGTGCCTTCAGGACACTTTCACATACTTCACAAAGTTTAGTCCATAGGACAATAAGAAATTACATATATTCAGTGTAGGTACCTGCTAAACGGAGTTAACCGTGACGAGGTTGGCGAGCAGTAATCCTGTTTTGATCAAAAGATGCAACCAAATGCCTCCATTGTCACACAGACTTAGGTGCTAAATGTAAACATGTCACTAGTATATTTTAGCCCAATTTGGGAGGAGCGCAGGAATTGTTCTTTGTTTTCCTTAAATGTAAGGCCAATCCTTTTACCAGCAGCATACTTTACAAAGGGAGCGCAGGTAATATGTACAGATTTGTTGGTATTGTACTGTTACACAGATCTGCTCCTACATTTATAAGTCTCTGAACATGTCTATATGGAAATATAGCTCCCATAACAATGACAATCACACTTTGCATCTGTTATGTCTTCGTGCAGAGGGAGGCCAACTCCAGTCCTCCAAGGGCCACCACCAGGTCAGGGTTGAAGGATATCCCTGCTTCAGCACAAGTGGCTCAGTCAACGAGTGAGGACTGGGGTTGGCCACCCCTGGCTTAGGCTGCGGCCACGCTGCCGCTGAGCGCGCCCATGCTTGAGAGCGGTGACGTCACCAACTCTCCAAGCATGAGCGCAGGCTGTCCTGCAATAATTTGAGAGCAGGAGCGTGGGAGCGTGGCTATTAAGGGAGGTGGCATGTAATTGGCTGGATCGTGTGGGTGTCCGGCTTCCCTCCAATCCCCCTGCCCCCCCCCCCCCCCCCCTCCATCCCTCTCTGGCGAATCTCCACGCTGATTGGTTGCAGCAGCGCTGCACAAACTCATTCAGCTGCGGCCCCCTTCCTGGGAGCCGCAGCATTCGCGCCCCCCTCACACGAAGGCACGGCTTCAAATGACGTTGCAGGTCACATAATTTGACGCGCGTTGCCTTTGCGCCACGTTGCCATGGCGACGCGTCACAGAAGGTCCGGCTGCCAGTAGGTGTGAGGTTACAGAGGCCTAACGCCTCCCCCGGCATTAAATTAAATGCCTGGGGGAAGACCTCGGGGCCTCTAACAGCCCGCGCCCCCCTGCAAATTCTCCTGCCCCCCAGTTTGCACACCGCTGGGTTACAGAACGGTTATGTGACCATTCTCAGCACTTGGAAATCAAATCCAAGTCTCTCCAAGCGCTGAGCTTTGGAGAGTGTACAGGCACGAGTGCGCGTCGCGTGAGAGTGGCCATATTGATTGGATGTAATTGAACTGAGCGCACTCCGTGGCAGCGTGGCCGCAGCCTTAGTGGTTCAACTGCTCGGTGAACTTTAAATAACAGTCATCAATCAACAAGTTTTGTGCTTTATTTATAGGTACTTCTCCTAGCCTGAGCCCTGTGAATTCACCCAGCCATGGGCCTTCCGTCAGTGGCGCAATGTTCCACCGGTCACCCGTAGAATTCCCCGATACCGCCGACTTCCTAACAAAGCCAAGTGTTCTGTTACATAAACCTATGGGATACCCATTCAATTCTCAGGATCTTCAGCAGCAAATCAGGTTGTCATCGAGCCATATTTGTAACAGGTAAAGGGGCAGCAGCATGCATTAAATCCATTTTACCAGCGGAAATGATTGCAATGTTCTGCGATAAGTATATTATATCAATGCATAAGGTGGCAGCAGATGGGGATCCCTTGAGCACCGGTTTATAACAGGTTCGAAATCTCAACACCTGGACACGAATGTCATTAAAGTCCAATTTTCAAACTTCTGTACAGTATGTTAACGTAATGATAGAGACGCAAAAAGATCAATTTATTTTTTTGTTGCCGGTTCTGGTATCTTGTAATGGAACAATATTTTATTTTGTAGATCTAGTCATTCCATGAGCTTTGTTACTTCATGATAATATATTTATAAGGGAGTCTAAAAACACAACTGGCTAAGGTCTCAAAAGCTTGCCATAGATCGTCTCTATACAGCAGGCCCGTCAAACTCACAATAGCTTGGGGGCCAATTCTTAAGTCTGACCGCAAGACTCTGGCCACACCATCTCTTCCCCCTACTCGCTTCTCCCTCTCCCCCCTCTCCCTACTCTCTCCTATCCTCCTCCCCCTCTCTCTCTCCCCCCCCTCCCTCCCTCTTTCTCTCTCTCTTCCCCCTCCCCCCATTTTCCATAAACTGAATTTAAGATGTTTACTTCGTTAATTCCTTCTGCATCTTGGCAGCTGTTCTTTTTAGTGTGACTATCACTGTTGTTGCTGTAGAATGCAGAATAAGGTCCACGTTCATTTGCGTGATCAAGGATCGATCTAGGTTATCTTGTTTTCCTGCAAAAAGAAAAAAATATATATATATATTTTTTTGGCGCATGAAAAACGGTGAAATCCACTATTCTCTCAGAAAATCAACATGCAATTAAACAGATAAGCACATTGTATCTAATGAGGCCACAAGTATATATGTGCCTATAGGGATATAATGGGGGCAGGAAATTGTACGAAAAATCAAAAACCTCTCTCCTAAGTGTAAAATAGAAAAAATATTCTAATATATACAAGTTTGGTAAGACTGCACGATCACTGCTTCTATAACATTTTCCTTGTCTGCATCATACAAGCCATTTAACAGCTTTAGCCTATAATATTGTATAATTCATGCCATTTTTTTTAATGGTTTTTGTTAATGTATTGATCATTCTTTGGTTGCTACTGCAGCCATTTAGAAAGTCGTATCCACTTCCTCCTTTGAAACGGGCTCACACACCCACCTTTTTGATCTCTGCCCTTTTGTCAACAAAGTATCACAAACACATTTGTTGCTGTGTTCCAAAGACCAGACTGTCGATTACTCTGAAAACTGTAACAATAATGTGTTGCACTTGGTGAAATGCTGCAGCTGATATGTAACATTATATTACTAAGTCAGAAGGCGGCCATTTCGTTAGGCCCACAATCAGGATTTTTTTCAGATTTATAACAGAAGCATGAAATAGAAAAAATAACCCGGCGCTTGTGACTTGTTTTGTGATTTAAATATATAAATGTGGCTGCTCAAAAACCCAATGCAAAGAATTTACCTCTAAATTCTATCATAAGCATAGTATAGAAAAAACTTGGGGAGCGCTCAATAAGTGCTGTGCAAACAATGTGCAAAGTAGTGAATGAGTTAAACACTCTTAAATTGCATAAATCGTGAATGAAATTGACTTAAACCGTGTGCTGTGGACAATTCTTCTCGTATAGCTGCAGGTGCAAACAACGTGTAAAATGTTGAATGAATAAAATACTCTTAAAAGTGCATAAATGATGGATAAAGTTGACTTTTAATCCATATGCTGTAGAAAATTCTACTCATGTGGCTGCATGTAACGTCAGTCTTCCTCCCAGGGCCATAAGAAATAGAAGAGAATACCAATGGTGCAGGTCAGAAAACAATATTAGGGTCAAAACAACAGAGCTTTAAAATGTACACTCACATTTAAAACTCTGGAAACATTCATTGTATGGGTATCTTTAGGCGTTGGTATCAATTGTCCCTCAGTGTCCGTTTCAGCCTCCCCTACGTACCAGAAGGAGGCCTAGCAGCGCCGGCTTGCTCACTTCGTCACTTCCTGGTTGGTGACGTCACAGAGCTGGCGTCTCGCGGAGTCCTGAGGAAGCCAACAGGCGAAACGCGGTGAGTTGGAAAGCTGTCATCATCTGGAGATGTGGGAGAGGTGTTTTGGAGGTCCTCAGAACAGCCACAGCAGAGCAGACCCAAATATCGCAAGACGCGAGCTCTGTGACGTCACCATCCCGGAAGTGACCTCCTAGTGAGCAAGCCGGCGCTCCTAGGCGTCCTTCTGATACACGGAGCAGGGGAAGCTGAAACGGACACTCTGACAGGACAAATAACCTCAACGCCAGCTTGGGTACGATTGTAGAATTATACATTGTCATGCTTTACATATAAAGATAAGGACAAAAAAGGGGGAATGTAATATTGCTGCTTTATAGTATACAGCAGGGACGGGCAACTCCAGTCCTCAAGGCCACCAACAGGTCACAAAAGGATATCCCTGCTTCAGTACAGGTGAGGCAGTCATGACTGAGCCACTGATTGAGCCACCTGTGCTGAAACAGGAATATTTTTAAAACCTGACCTGTTGGTGGCCCTTGAGGACTGGAGTTGGCCACATCTTATATACAGCATTAGTAAAACCGGTTTGTAGTGTTTTGTAATTACATTCAGTATACACTGTAGCTTTCAATGTTTTGAGACACAGATACATTTAACACACCTTAAGCCTTTTCCACGAAGGCTGTAATTGTAGCATGTTTCATTATTTAAACAAAGAATCTGGAATGGTAATTGTAATCTTTTATTAATGGTATTTTCTTATTGTTTACTGTTAGTTGTGGACGCCAGACTTTTAAGCCTCTTTCGACCTCCGAATCGCTGGACGGCAGCTCACAATGTGGTGCAGAATATCAAGTCAGGAAATCAGGTGGGAATTTAAGTGAAAGAGTATTACAAATGCTGTGTGTCTGTTGAATGTGCTGATGTTTATTCTAACTGCCTACAGTATATGGTGTTCAGGACGCAACTGAAGTCAAAGGAGAATATAATAAAACTAAATTACATAAAGCATGGTTTATTAAGGGATACCTTTGTTTCTAACAGCACATTAATGAATCCTGGGGTAAGATATATTGTTATATTAACAAGTTTACCTTCGCGGCCCCATAAACTGTAGTTAAAATTGTACTGTTAAATAATGAGAAGCCGGACTTCCCTGCATCCCTTTCCATTGCTGCATTTGAGTATATATCCTAATTCCTGGTGAATGGTTGGATGATAGATATTAACGTCATGTTGGGGTTTGTCTTGTTCCCCTCAAAGGTGAAAACATAAACAGTTGCAAGCTAAATGAATCTGCGCCCTTGAAAGAGAAAAAGCAAGACAAAAGAACAGAGAGAGACTGCAGAAGGTTAACAGAGAATCATGAACAATACACAGATCCAGCACACACAAGCCAGCCGTCTGAGGTAGAATTTCTTATACGTCCGCAAGTATATGGAGTATTTTAACCAGCTACTTTGTAATGTTCCAAAGCTATTGTAACACAGTTCTAACTTGCATGTCTCCACTGCTCGGGTGGTATTCAGAGATTCCAAATGGCCAAGGTAACATCAATATGGTTTTTACAACTTGCTCATTGAACACGGAGTAGGAACAAAGTAGCCACAGTCTGAGGCATTGCACACTCATTTCAGGGACTATTTTTCCCACAGGCAGGTTCTCGGGAGATCAAATCACTTTGAAGGTAAAACCATATTTGAAGCTGAAAAGATGGAGAAATCAATACCAATGAATGGTTTATTTTTTCGCCAGGGTTTTTTTTATTATCTTTCTCGATTTACCTTTCTTGGAATGATGTTTCTGACCTGATCCGTAATTCCCCATCTGAGAATGTGAGACCGGATAGAAAACAAATATTGGCTTACTGTTACTAGAACGTAAAATAACGAGTTAATTCTTCCACTCTTCTAAAACCTTATGACACGAAAAACATTGAAAAGTCGCCCTTTTTTAAATTTCTTAGGCTGCGCTTTTAGCGACGGCGACAAATGCATTACCGCCTTTGCGTGCGCTTATAGTAAGCGCGGCGCGGGGGCTTGGTCGCAATCGCTGGAAGTCATCTCAATTTGATTTTTACAGCGACTGTTAAACATCTGACTGAGGGAGCTTAGTAGTCCTGAGAGATTGTACTCCTTTTAACCACTGGTTAGCCATTAAAGGTATGACTTCGACCATGGTCTAGGACTTTCGGTTGAGGCCGTGACCAACTGACCACTGGCGCTTGGCACGCAACTCACCTTGCCACCGGTACACGCAGCCGCCGCCTGCTTTGCCAGTAAGGTTCGTCGTTAGCCCTTAAACTAAAAACCCCTAATCTTAACCCCCTAATACTAACGCTACCCCCTATCCTAAAAACCTTAAACCCTTACCCTAAAATGCCTTAAATGAACCCCCTACTCTAACCGCTGTAACCCCTAAAGTTAACCCCTAACCGTGAAAACCCCTAAAACTCACTAAAACACCTAAAACTTGCCTTCTCCTAAAAGAGGCCAGCGGCAGAGTTTCCAGCGGCGGAGGTGGAAGGCCTGTCTATATGTAAGCCCCAAAATACTATTGGTGATAGGCATATATGAGTGTATGTCAGCAGTAGTATGAGGTACATAGTCTCATATAACAGTGGATATCAAGATATAGGTGGAGGGATCAATACCCTCTAAGTTATTGCCTTATGTATAGGTACAAATATATATGCCCTATATATGCCTCCTGAGATAGTATTTTATATAGTGCGGTGAGGAGCTGTATTCAGAATACACTGAATGTGCAGACTGCGCTCACAGAAGGACCCACAACAAAGTAGCAGCTCCTGACACCAAGTGAGGCTATTCGGGATACATAGTAGCAGTGTGTCTGGAGCAGATAGACACAGGATTTAGCAGCCCCTACAACCAGCAATGCCTGAAGGCATAAGAGCTGGATAGAACTGAGATGGAGCCGTGGCATAGTGTGGACGCCACAGTGCAGATCAATGTAACCTGCTCGTGCACAGGACAGTGCCCGTTACTTCCTGGTTTGCCGACGCACGCGTTTCGCATGTGCAAACGGTTTTTCAAGGCCAGTGACTAGTTACTTGGCGGAACACACTACTACTGTGTATCCCGAGTATCCTCACTTGGTGATAGTGTCTTTAATTCTACCATAGGGAACATACTGTCTGCGATAGGTATATACTGTATGTGTATTTTTTGGCTTATATACAGTAGGGAGGAGGGGGGGAGGGGGCATGGCGGTTACAAAAGCTCTGCACTCTTCCCCAAAGCATTTAAATTAAATGCCAGGGGACTGCTCAAGGCCATTATAAGTGCTCTTACCTTGTCTCCGATGGTGCATCGCCGTGGTAACGCGATGTCATTTGATGCAGGAGGCAAGGTAAGATGGGGGGGGGGAGGCGAGCAGGGGGGAGGAAGCAGGAGGAAAAATTTGCTCACCCCTGGTATAGAGTATACTGATCCCTATATTGTATACCCTTGAATTTGATTATTACTACTACCTATGCAGTATTGGCTACTAGATATTAGCCTTCCATATTAGATAGCTGCTATCTGAACTGTATACCTAGACTTACATTACATAGCTACTGTGTTTTTCTAACTACACACATGAGTTATGCATTCACTGACTTCCACACAGCAATCACTTATTGACTCAATTACACACCTGGCAGCCTAACAGGCTGTTACCTCTACCAGCTGATAATATAATCTGGATCCGTACTGTGAGGTCATTGCTGCAAATATTGAGCGAATATGTTCTTATAGCTCTATGCAGGAGCTGTACAACTACCTGCTGAATTACTAACATTTCTCTATTGGGGAAATAATGACCCCGTCACTGTTACTACTCTGTATGAGGCCCGTTCTATAGTGCCTGCGCTTGCTGCGCCGCGCGTGCGGCATTTATAGTTTCTATAATGGCGCGCACGGCCGGGAGCTTGGAGCGGACCAACGAGGGAGAAGATGACGAAATGAATGATTTTGCGCTGTAGTGTGTGTGTGTGTGTGTGTGTGTGTGTGTGTGTGTGTGTGTGTGTGTGTGTGTGTGTGTGTGTGTGTGTGTGTGTGTGTGTGTGTGTGTGTGTGTGTGTGTGTGTGTGTGTGTGTTAAATAAATAAAAAATATTTTTATTACAACTTTTTTTATTTTAAAAATATTATTTAATACTTAACTCACAATCTCTACACACACATATACACACACACACATACACACACATACACACACAGTACCTTCACTCACAGCATACACACGAAAAGCATGCAGCACGTGCGCGCACACAGTATAGAACGGCCCTGAAGGTACTTGGGCCTTTAAATTTATCTGGATTAAGGTCCAGTGTAGATAGGTCTTAATGCCCAACAACTATCAACATATCCATATACATACTGTACAGTTACACAGATGATTCAACTCAACAAGTATTCATTTACATTGATTACAGATTGTTGGATGGGGTCTCTGTATACCTTACAGTTGTTATACACCAATATACACTTATAGACCCTAGCACTCATTCTTGTGCTTTGTTTGGGTCATAGTGCGTCAATTGCCGTTATTTACACCCATTATTTTAAATGTATCAAAAGTGGGGGGGTTTTGTTGTTGTTTTTTTAAAAAACTATTATCAATTCATTTAGTAGGGAGGTTGAGTGCCCACAACTGGGTTTGCTTTTTCTGGTTTTAAATCTGTCACAATCTGTTGGACTGTTGGACTGCTGCAGTTTTGCCAGAAAATCTATAGTTGAAAAGTTGATGAATATTTCAACTTTATTAAAACTCCAATATATCCAACTAAGTGAACAGAGATTTGGAAAGAAAAGAGGATTGGATTTGTAACAAGTATGACAAAGCAGGGATCATCTTGTTGTATAATGAATGCCAAAAAGCAAAGTGCTGGTCGCTTTACATTTTTTAACTGTCGTCTTCCTACATGATTTTTTGCACAAAATTAAATATAGTTTGATTGAAACAATGCTTCAGCTTTAGAGATGCTGCACGTATCGATACAGTGTGTGTGTATCTACTGTATATCAACAAAAAAGGCACAGCGCACCAGAGTGAAGGCAGAAGGTGTATTAAAAAACACACAAATATATATCACAAATTTACATTGAAATAAGTAAAAATTAGCTCCATGCAGTCCCAGTGAGAGCAAAAAGGTCAAAAGCTGTAATTCCGATGGGCCCCGTGCATTAGGTCCCCAGCACACTGCTTGGGAATTATGGAGATCACAATAAAAGGCTCAACAGCTGATTCACTGCTAAGACGTCCTACACGCTGAGATGGAGGACCCTCCGCTACTAGCCTCTGAACAGCTGAGCTGCTCAACAGCTGACCGGGAGATCCCTTACCACCGCTTGAGTATTGACGTTCCAATTATCAATGATGACCTCAACTCGTTTTGCATGCGTGGGTCCCACTGAAGAAGCACGTTTGTGCAAAACGCATTGAAGGCGCTGTGCCTTCTTTGTTACTTTTTGAAGATCTCTCTGGATCGTTTGGTGGGAGAACGAAGCACCCTCCATTGACACATGCAGCAAGGAAGTGGATGGATTGAATACTACTATTTTCTCCAGATTGCATTTTTCTGATGGTCTGCGTGATTGGGACTTTTCTGATTTTATATATCTACTAGCTGAGAGCCCCGGCGTTGCCCGGGATGTTTGTGGTGTGGGGCTGGCATTTGGGTGGGGAGTGGTCCACGCGGCCCATGTGCGGTGGTAGTGCTGCTGTGGCTGTACTGATGGTGATTGTATTGGTGTGCTGATTTGGGAGGGTTTGGTGCTGATGTGGGGGTGCGGATGTGGGTGTGCCGATGGGGGAGGTGCAAAGGTGGCGATGTGTGGGTGCTGATGGTGTTGATGGGGGCTGGGAATGGTGGGGAGCCGAGAATGCCAGTGTGCTGGGGGGGCATGGGATACCGGTGTGCTGATGTGGTGGTGCTGGGGTGTGTGTGTGTATACATGTTTGTGTGTATACATTGTATGTGTGTGTGTGTATACATGTGTGTGTGTGTGTATGTGTACGTGTGTGTGTGTGTACACGTGTGTGTATGTGTATACACGTGTGTGTGTATACACGTATGTGTGTGTATACACATCTGTGTGTGTATACACGTGTGTGTATACACGTGTGTGTATACACGTGTGTGTATACACGTGTGTGTATACACGTATGTGTATACACGTGTGTGTATACACGTGTGTGTGTATACACGTGTGTGTGTGTGTATACACGTGTGTGTGTGTGTATACACGTGTGTGTGTGTGTATACACGTTTGTGTGTGTGTATACACGTTTGTGTATGTATATATTGTGTGTGTGTATACGTGTGTGTGTGTATACACATGTGTGTATACATGTTTGTGTGTGTGTATACATGTTTGTGTGTATACATTGTATGTGTGTGTGTGTGTACATTTGTGTGTGTGTACACATGTTTGTATGTGTATACACCTCACCCGTCCGGCCGCTCACTCATACGTCCGGCAGCTCCCTCACCCGTCCGGCCGCTCCCACGTGTATCTGAGGCGGGAGGCAGCTTGTTGTGGCCGCTCCCCCGCTGTGTCCCGGGCGCTCGCTCGCTCCGCTGACTGTAGCGGCGCCGGGGGGGGGGGTGTGGAGGGGAGGTGATTTGAAGGGGGGTGAGGGGTGGGTGAAGGCCGCTCACTCACCCGTCCGGCCGCTCCCACGTGGAACTGAGGCGGGAGGCAGCTTGTTGTTGCCGCTCCCCCGCTGTGTCCCGGGCACTCGCTCCTCCGCTGACTGTAGCGGCGCCGGGGGGGGGGGGGGGGGTTGAAAGCGCGGGAGACACGGGGAGAGGAGGAGGTGCGCGCGGGTGTGGAGGCTGATTTCGGGGAGGAAGAGGCGGAGGCTCCGGCGGGTATGTGAGCCCCCCCCCCCCCGGGTTATACATGCTGCTAATGTACACCCCCCCTACTGTGTGTGTGTGTGTGTCCCTGTGTGTGTGTGTGTGAGTGTGTGTGTGTGTGTGTGTCCCTGTGTGTGTCCCTGTGTGTGTCCCTGTGTGTGTCCCTGTGTGTGTCCCTGTGTGTGTCCCTGTGTGTCCCTGTGTGTGTGTTTGTGTCCCTGTGTGTCCTTTGGGCCGTCACTCCGCCTCAAGGCCAATGAGAGGTGTGCGGGGGCGGCCCAATGGACCAATGAGATTTCCCCTAGGGACACCGGACATCCAGCAGGCAGGCAGGCTGGCATGCATGCATGCAGGCAGGCAGGCATACAGTGCTTTCACTAATATAGTATAAGATATATATATATATATATATATATATATATATATATATATATATATATATATATATAATTATACCTGCTGTACACTGCAGTGTCTATAACTACTAATGCCCTGGCCACTTCTAATGCTACCCACATTGACAGATTCTCTGATCTCGCATTTCCTTGGAGAAACACTATTTACCATGTGTGCCTAAACAAGGCTGCTGGTGGCAATCCACTCACCACTGATACAGGGGTAGTATTGCACTAAAAGACCACCCTCTGACTACAGGCCCCACTCCGATTGTAAGAATTGCTCCTGTGTTTGTTTTGATGACCCTTGAATTCTACTTTTACATATTAAAAGCTGTCAAATTCCACTACTTCCATAATACTGAGTGCACACAATTAGGGGCCTTTCTTTCTCAGTGTGTGTGTATATTCTTGTTTTTATATATGTATGTATATGTGCATATGTATATATGTACTGTACAGTACATATATATATATTCTGTCGCCTTTTTCACCCACCATAACTTAAAATGTATATGTATATATGCAGGTACACCAAATGGATAAATGTCTTCACTAGCTCAATGGTGCCTTTTTTCAAGAGCTTTCAATTTGGAAGCCGAAATGTTGAGCTAGTCAAGACACCTTTTATTGTACCATTTGGTGTGCCTGTGTTTTATTTATTTATTTTTCTTTCTTACCTTTCTACATAGTACGTTAGCAGTAGCGCCCCCTCCAATTTTAGCTTATTATAGTTCTTGTTTGCCCCGACATCTTTACCATACCTAGATAAATATATATACCTATATAAATATGCATCTTTAATCAACAGGTGGAAGAGGAGTCTTCTCTAGAGCTGATGTTAATTGAAGATCAGGATTCGTTAATGTTAAAATTGGACAATTGGAATTTTCCAATATTTGATCTGATGGAGAAAACAGGAGGCAAGTCTGGAAGGATCCTTAGCCAGGTTTGTTTAGTTAGCTGTCGACCATCATTTAAAATAAGCCCTTTTTACTTTATGGCGAGGTATTCAAAGAATTCACTTCTTTATGAAAATACACATTTTCCAACTGTAAAAGTTTCATGTTTGGGAGAAATTTGTAGTTTTTTATGGTATCAAAAAATGTTATGTCTGATGTTTTGATGCATCACTAATTGCTACTACAACCACTTTAAGAAGAATTGTACCTCCAAATAAAACGTCTCCCACAATTGAAAATGAGCTCAAACTAAATTAATACACTTTAAATTTGAGTTTCTATACGGTCTTCGAAAAGTCTGATTTTAAGAATTGTATATAACCGTTATTGATCGCTTCGAGGCACTTGTATTATCAATATCAGTATGACAGCTTTTTTTTTTAGCATGACTAACTTTTTTGGCAAGGCCAACTTCCAATAAAAATGTTTTATACAAAATTGTCTAATGCAGTTGGAGTAGATTGTTATGGTTTTGTGCCAACACGTAGTGTTGAGATCATTTGCCTCCGAAATGATAAAATGACTAATCTAAGGTCCTTCGAGGTATACCCGTTACAATCATTAAACAAATTGCAATACACCGGAGAGGAAAGATTAAATAATGAATACTTAATTTGGATTACATGGTTTAAAAATACTCTTATTAAGATGATAAAGTGGAGTGTGATTTATTATAAAAACTAAGATGATGTTTGCAGTGAATGAATGGGGAGTCAGGAAGCCATTAGTTATAGGTCTGTGATTTGCAATTATGGGTCAGTGGCTCTCAAAATGCACTGCTCACTCCTTAATCTTTGAGTCACACACATTGCGTTCCTTTATTTTATTTCCTGCTGTCGTTCGACAGAACCTGTTGAGTGGAGGGTTCATGTGAATTGTATATCCTCCAAAACGCGCTGGTAAATTTAGCATGGAGACCTGTAGTATAAGCTCAAAATACAAGAGGGTGAGTTTTGCGAATAGCCACCTGGTCATTTCCTGCCACTTGCCCCATAAACTTCAAACTAAATGTTTATTATTTTTGTGATCAACTTGTACATTTTTATCTTGAGAGATCTCCAAACGTAAAAGGAGTAATCTCTTACTGGCTATGCAATTCCAGATTTTTAATCCCTTACTGTTAAATGTGTACTATAAGTGTATTTATTGGTAATTTTTTTTGGAACCGCTGATGTATATACATATTGTACACTATTTTTGTTTGTTTAAAAATATAAAACTAAATGACCTTTACATATGTAGTCTAAGTGGCCTGCTCATTCAAAGAAATTGTTCTTCTCGTGGTATGCCCACTAATCTCAATATTAATATTAAAAAGTGGTAGAAATGTCTAATTTGGAACAATTTCAACACAGGATATTTCTCTACCATGCAATCACAAACACCATCCTGCTTTTTTACTTTGCCTGGCGGTGAATCAAGTTCTAATTGTGCTAGATGATCAGCTTTGACATTCCAGGCTTGACATTAAATGTCAATCAAGCACACACAATGATATATTCAAGCAACGTGTAGGGTCAAACCACATTTGCCAGATTTTTATTGGTGTTTGAAGAATATATCTCCTCCTTCAGGATTATAAATCGTCCCACTTTGCATTATGCTCTAATGTTGTTTAAGCAGCTTGTGTTGTAGTCCTGCCTTTCCCTAGTGTAATTCAAAAGCAATCACTGCTGTCAAAATGTATTAAATCATACAGTATATGAAATAAATATACAGTACAGGACAGGGACGGGCTACTCCCATCCTCAAGGGCCACCCACAGGGCAGGTTTTCAAGGTATCCCCACTTCAGCACAGATGGCTTAGTCGTCGACTGAGCCACTGATTGAGCCATCTGTGCTGAAGAAGGGATATCCTGAAAACCTGCCCTGTTGGCGGCCCCTGGTATAGTAGGATGATGCATCCTGGTGATTTCCCAAGTATAATAAATGTTGAAAAATGTTTTCCTGTATCCTTGTCGAGCGCATCTATTGCCCTTGTGACATATTCTTGACGTCACTGCTCACAATGTGGGTTGTGCAGCACGTCTGTGATTTACTGTTCTATTCGTTTAATGTCACGTTTGAGATAGGCAACCCTGGCTGTTTGTGTAATGCACAGTGAAGGTGGCAAGTACTGCAATACAAACATGTGTATATTTGTTTTCTCAGGGGACCTTGTATTCTGGTTTGTTGGCATCTGCACTAATCTCAACTATTTCAGAGAAATTCTCAGAATTTTAGTTCAGTGCTATTGTCACTTTTGGCTATTTTTTTTTATTGATCTGTAGCAGGGGTGGCCTTCAAGTCCTCAAGAGCTACCAACAGGTCATGTTTTCAGGATATCCCTGCTTCAGCACAGGCAATAAATGTTCGACTGAGCCACTGTTTGAGCCACCAGTGCTGAAGCAGGGATATCCTGAAAACCTGACCTGTTGGTAGCTCTTGAGGACTGGATTTGGCCACCCCTGGTTTATAGCAAGTAAAACTATTAGATATTCACTTTTTAAGTATTGGTTAAAATTGAAGTCATCATAGCTGTTCGTGTTTTCTTTTAGGTTTCATACACCTTGTTTCAGGATACTAGTTTGTTTGAAATCTTCAAAATCTCTTCACGAGAATTCATGAACTTCTTCCGGGCATTAGAAAATGGCTACCGGGATATTCCATGTAAGCATAACCCCAACGTACTATACTTCTCCCCAGGGCCGGGCCGTCTCTTCTGCGGAGTTACTGGACAGTAAAGATGAATGAATGGGTGGCGATCCAAAGTAGTCCCACAATCCCTATATATCTTTGCAATCTCCAGTGCGTTGTGAGCATATCGCCATTTACTTGATATGATCCAGTTGCTAACCTCTGAAATGCCTTTTCATTGCTAAAACTTTTTAATTTCTAGACCATAACCGCATACATGCTACTGATGTCCTGCATGCAGTGTGGTACCTGACAACGCGGCCAATCCCTGGATTTCAGGACATCCACTGCGATGATGCAGGTAATTGTCTATTCTAGTTGCACACACGTAAAGCAAACTTTTCACTGACCCGACTCGCAGCCCCCTTCTGTTGGTACATGCCTTTCATTCTCTCTCGGTGCCAAGGACGTCATGGGGTCCGGTTCTCCGAGGCCCCATGACGGTAGCTATGTCAGGGGTTCTTGACTCCAGTCAAGACTCCCCCCCCCCCTTCGCGGCCCCAACAGGTCAGGTTTTCAGGATATCCCAGCTTCAGCACAGGTCGCTCTGTCTTAGGCCGGGGCCATGGTAAAAAATACAGCGCTCACTCTCATGCTCAAGCAGGAGCTTTTTTGTGTCCTGGCATGAGCGTCAGCTTTACTACATACTGTACCATTATAATATTATGCAGAGCAGCTCCTCTATGAACTCCAAACCCACACCACAAACCACAACACCATACAGAAAGAGAATATATAATAACTTTATTTAAAATAGCACTTTTCTCCCAATGGGACTCCAACCGCGTCACATTTACAGTACAGTGCGCGGTACGCAGCGCATAGGATTTCTACAGACACCGTCCCTGCCCAGATGAGCTTACAATCTGTTTTTGGTGCTTGAGGCACAAGGAGATAAGTCACTTGCCCAAGGAGTTGACACCGGGAATTGAACCAGGGTCCCCTGATTCAAACTCTGTGTGTATTGTTTACAGAGTCAGTGTCTTCACTCACTGAGTAGCGCCGTCAGCCATGGCACAAATCGCCTCAAAGCAGTCAGCGAAATCAGCGCAATATGAAACTGATGCTCTTTACCGTCTCTTTCTGACCCTTGATACACATTCCCCTGTATTTATGAGGTTATCAATTCCAACATCTGTCATCTGTTTAGCTAATGTCATCATAATTACGTCTCAAGAAGTCCGACAATAACTCCAGGAGAGGTTTTGTCTGTGTGAGAAGCAGCCGTATAAGGAAAACGATGAAATAAGGATTATATTTAAATCCTAGGATGTGTCCGGCCACCAGGAACATAATAAAACCTTTTAAAAAAATAAATACATTTCCTGAATGTTGAGATACAAATGTTTATTTTTAAACACTGCAAAGTCCCAGGTGGGCCCACACCGTGACATCTCGGCTCCAGCGATCTCTACTTCAGGAACTTCTCGTACTTGATTTCGGGTTAATTGATTGAGCAAATACTGATGTTTTTTGCCAAGAGAACAGTTTCACTTAGCTCCGTTTACTTTGCTGGATGAGCAGTGTGTCCTCTGCTGAAGTCAGCGTGTTTCGGGCCATTGCAATGCATTAGGCTAATATTTCTTCACCTAATTAGGAAATTAAACATTTCAAACTAAAAATATCCTGGGTTCAACTATTTCAACTTCATTGTAGCTGCTTAGAATTTGTTGAAAAAAATGGCATGACTTGTGTGTTTTGCTAGTACAGCTCAACCCCGTTATAACGCGATCCGTTACAACGCGAATCCTCTTATAACGCAATGCCAGGATGGCTCCCAATTTTTGTATTTATGAATACTTTACAACACTATTATCTTAAATACTTTATTGTACAATGCATACAATTGTACATTATTTGTAACGCAATCTGCTTATAACGCGATGTGATTCTTTGAACCCCAAGCACAGCGTTATAAGGGGGTTGAGCTGTAGTCATATTATTTTCCTGTCAGAGAATATAGAGATTACTTAAATTAATTTTGTCCATTACAGGCACACATAATGTAGGTTAGAGTATATACATACATCTTATGTTCACATAAACTAACACCAATCTCGAGGCATTCATGCAACTTCATGATTCCCTTCTATTCCTGCATCACATGCAGCTATTTTGCAGCTAGGTAACTATTAAGGCACACACCGTCCTACTGAAGACCGCTACAAAAAAAAGTCTCTTTACAACCGTTTGGAAATACAGTGGCGAGAAGAAGTTTGTGAACCCCTTAAGATTTTCACATATTTCAAACCTAAAATGTTATGAGATTCAAGTCCTAATAATAGGGTAAAGATAACCTGATCAAACAAATGATGAAAAAGAACATGTTTTTGTATCATTTATTAATCCACAAATGATTCAACATTCAATATCCATGTTTGAAAAAGTGTGTGAATCTTTAGATTCAGTACCTGGTGGCGCCCCCTTGAACTGCAATGACTTCAACTAAGCGTTTCCTGTAACTGCTGGTCAGTATTCCTCCTTACAGAACTGCTTCAACTCATGACCCACTTTCGGTTCAGCTTTGGCTCACGGATGCTGGTCTGACATTGTCCGCTAGACTCTTCTGATACAATGCAGAATTCATGGTTGTGTCAATGATGGCAAGCCACCCAGGTCCTGAGGTAGTAAAGCAGCCCCAAACCATCACACTGTCCCCACCACCATTTGTGACAGTTGGGATGAGGTTCTTCTGTTCGAACGCAGTGGTTGGTCTTCACCAAACAAACGTTTCTCATTGAGGCCCAAAATTTCTACCTTTCACTCATCTGTCCAGAGAAAATTGTTCCAGAAGTCTTGTAGATCATCTAAGTGCTTTTTGGCGAACTTCAGACGGGCAGTAATGTTCTTTTTAGAGAGCAGTGGTTTCCACCTGGCTATCCTTCCATGAACACCATTCTTGTTCAGTCTTTTTCTGATAGTTGATTCATGAACACTCACATTAGCCAAGCTGCGAGAGTGGCCTGCAGATCCTTGGATGTTACTCTGGAGTTCTTTGTGACTTCCTGGATTATTTGCTGGTTTGTTCTTGGGGAGGTTTTGGTAGGACGACCGCTCCTGGGTAGAGGAGTGACTGTGGTCTTGAACATTCTCCATTTGTAGATTTGTCTGACAGTGGATTGGTAGAGCCCCGAATTCTTAGAAATTGTTTTGTAACCCCTTCTAGACTACTGAGCATCAGTAACTGCTTTTCTGAGATCCCCGAGAGAGTTCTTCTGATCGTGGCATGACATGTTTCCACACACCTGTATGGTGAAGACCAAACGCACAAAGTTTCTGATCTTTATATCGGGTGGGGCCTCCCAAACTCACACTTGAGGATCTACCTAATTATTTAAACACCCGATCCTAATTATCCCCTTTAATTTAGCTGATAAAACCAGGGTTTCAGTTACCTTTGCGCATACCCTGACTCTTAATTACTCATTGTCCAATTCATACATCATTTTATTTTCAAAAGACATGGATTTGGTTAATATAAGCTCTATTGGATATTTAAGAAGATAATGGTATGGGTTCAAGAAGGTCATCATGGAAAAACTATGGAATTTCTGTAATTATCATTGGGATTCACAAACTTTTTCTTGCCACTGTACATCTCATCGGGCAGAACTATTGGCGACATATAATGCCTTCATGAGGAAAGGATCAGTAAGATACACAGTAACTAACGATGGTAGTTTCTCACTTGATTTATATATAAAATAATTTTGTATCTGTTTCTTGAGATAGTGTAATCCATGTTATTGTATAGAGGTCTCATAAACATGATGATTCTTGCTGAGGGTTCCTCTTCTTCTTTTTTTTTTTTTTTTTTAACACACTTTTTAACATACGTTTGTTTTTAAGGCTCTGAATGTTGGCATTATATGAGTTCGTCATAGTTTGCATTTTGTTTTAAAAACGCCATCAGTTCACTATACAAAATGTGTGTTTTGTGCAGAAAGAGTTTTTTTATCATTATAGGTATTAATCATACTTATTGTATTAGTTGTGTTGAACAAAATCCCAATGGCTTTGTTTTCCAAACTTTGGATGCGTTCAGAACAGTTACGTTCACTTAAATACTACACAAATCCGAACATATTCTGCTTTTCTATGAAATCTGGACGTTTATTTTTCAAATACATTTTTGCAAACGTTTAAAAACGAACTGAATGTTTTTGTTCGTGATATCTTGAGTACTGCACGAGCTCGTTGGAAGAATTAGAGTTGAAATGATAAAGTTCATCAGCATTGATTTTATGGGAAATAACTTCTTTTTAATGGTAACATATTGACAAGATGGCATTATATTCTACAAGTCCCATTAATAAATAAAAAAATATCACGTGGGTACATGTTCATGTCTCAGACAGGAAAGCAAACTTGCCTTTCCCCATTATCGCTTAGCAAACAGGGCTTCCACTGCTGCCAGGGATTCTGGGTAATGATATGCAAATGATCACTCGATGAGTCACTTTACCTCTTATTCATTTTAACATTGACCCCTGTATTTTCTTCAATAAATAATGCATTACTAGATTGAAGATATCAATTAATAGGACTTTTATAAAACTTTTGTATAGTTTGACAAGTGGATATTACCATAGTGCAGTGATTTCCAACCTTTTTTGTTTGGAGGAACCCTTGAAGTATTTCGAAAAATCTCGGGGAACCCCTATCTGGCTGACACATATTAGGTTCGACAGGGGTCAGTGACAACATTTCACACCTCACGAGCCACCTCTATTTCCCACCCTCTACCCATGTATTTCTCTCCCATCCATCTCACTAACTCTCCCCCTCTGCCGCCTCTCATGTATTTATCCCTTGCGTCTCACTCTTACTCCCTCTTTTCCTCACTCACTCCTGCCCGCCTCTCTTCTCTCACTCGCCCCTACCTTCTGTCAATTACCCCACTCTCTCTCAATCCACCCACCAAAAAACCCCACCCCCAGGGGGTGGGGGGTCTGTGGTCCGTAGGAGGAACCCCTGAGACTGCTTCAAGGAGCCCCAGGGGTTCCACAGAGCCCTGGTTGGGAATCACTGCCATAGTGAGTGCTGAAATCATCTTTAGAATGGTGAAGGCAACAGCCACCTTTTAATATTGGTACTAATATTTAAAAAGAAATACATTTTAAGGTATTTTGCTCCTGTGAAATGTTATTTGAAGTTATCTTTAAATAACAGTGTAACTATATAAGCAACATAATTAGCCTGTAACTTTTCTGGTCAGGGTCTTCCTTTCTCCTTATGTTGCAGGTTTCAATCCACAAACCGTGTCCGTTTCCTGAATATACAATTGTCTGCAGACTTCTATTGCACATAGATCAAAGTCAAAATAAGTTGGGGACCAATTCTTAAATCTGACTGCAACTCGTGCAACATCTTTCTCCCCCCCCCCATTCCTCCACTATCTCCCCCAATTTCTTTATCTCGCCCTCCATTTCTCCTCTACCCCCCCCCCTATTCCTCCTATATCTCTCCCCCCATCCCACTTCCCCCTCTCTCCCCCATCCCTCCTTGCCACTCTCTCCCATCACGTATGTACCCCATCCCTCCCCACCGCCTCTCTCCCGTCACTTCTTCTCCTCCCCCCTCCCCCGTCGCCTCACACGCTCTCTCTCCCCGTCATCTCATCACCTCTCTCGTTCTCTGCAGCTCCCTCCCCCAGTCACCCCTCTCTCGCTTTCTCTCTCTCTGCCCCCCAATTCTGGTCACCCCTCTCTCGCTCTCTCTCCCATGTCACTCCTCTCTCTCTCGCCCCTGTCCCCTCCACAGAACCCCCCTGTTTCCAATCATGTAAAATTATTTTACAAATTTAACAGGATTGCTGCTTTAAGATTTTGTTGGGATGCAATTTGATATTGGGTAAGACTAACCAACGCCCTCCCCTAACTTAATACACTATTGCCTAAGAAAATATTGCTGCATGCAGAGAAATAACGTCTACCTTTTACTTAAACTTAATTCACGATTGGCACAGAGCCACCTTTTTATCTTCAGGGATAGCTAAGTAGTTCTAAATTTGCTTTGGGAAATATGGCCACCCAAAGTGCTGCTTTGGCAGAAGCAAAGTAAAGCGGCTGTAAAAATATAGCATAATGCAGCAACATAACGTGGATGTAGCATTAACTTCTTCCCTGCCAGTAGGGATTGCGAAGTCCCTCTGGCAGAAAAGGGTTTAAGATGATGTCTTGCATGAAACTTCTACGGCTGGTAACAAATGTACAGTAATTGACCTCTTGTATGTTTGTATAAAATCCAAATACGTTTTTGATCTGCTTTTCTTAATGAACACAAATGGTGTTTATTGGTGTTACACATTCCTGTAACCTTCTGTATCATACTCACAAAGCTGCCGCCTGTTCGTGCTATTATAGATCGCAAGTTATTACTGACTATTCATTGCATTCTTAATTCATTTTTTATCCCAATGAAAGTAGGCATTTTTGGTCTTTGTAAAAAAAACAAATTAAAAAAAAAACAAGAAGTGTGCAGTTCTGAACTTAATTTGACAGTTAATACCCATTTGTAAAAGTTTAATATTTTTAGAATGTTCTCTTGTAGTACTGATTTTGCTTGTATTGTACTCTAAGTGCCATTTAATAATGCATGTCTCTTAATAAGCTTTATCTGTGCTGATAGCATGTCTAATCTACTGTTGCCTGCCTAAAGGACATCTTGAAACCTTAACACATACAGCTCTCCAGGCTTGTGATGAGTGAAACATTATTTTGGCAGCAAAAAACTCTCTACGATAAACCAAAATAATACAGTCACAAGGTTTTTTTGTATGTGAAATGATGGTATTGGATACAATTATGTAACAAAACATATGTCAAATAAGTAGATTCTGAGAAATATATACCGATATTATGGTCGTGATGCCTTATTTTTATTTTTTAACAAACAGACTTGTTTTGCTTTGTGATTTTTTATTAGAGTTTCTGCAATTTAACACTTAAATACACATTGCTTGATTTAAATGAAAACCAGTGTTGCTGTTGGTAAAGCCAAAACAAAACACAAGCAGATACTGTATCTTCAGATTGCCACCGGAAAAAAATGAAGAGAATAGCAATCTGAAGATATCTGATTGTGTTTAGGCCTTTCATCTCCTAGAAGTAGATGTTTTCCTGCCTACTGTTAAACTCATACTGATTTATTTATTTTTAAATACGGCTATCACTGTGCTTTCTTTGCTTTCCTATGGTTGTCAATATCTGTTTTGGGCGAGATTGGTCTTTTTTAATGGGTTTCATTTTTTTCTAGATTCAGATAGCGTGGTTGGTTCTGCACAAAGCGTGTACATGTCTTCAAAGAGCTGCAACTTTACTGATGATGGCTATGGGTGCCTTTCAACAAACATACCTGCCCTGGAGTTGATGGCACTGTACGTGGCAGCCGCCATGCATGACTACGACCACCCTGGCCGTACAAACGCCTTTCTTGTGGCCACGAATGCACCACAGGTAGGTGATCCATTCACATGGGCGAAATAAACCACGTTTGTGAAATGCAATTCTACTCGTCATGTACATCTGCCATAGAATAGCACACAGACGTGATACAGAGAGTGGTCACTAACTATAAAGTGATCAGCAATTAGTGCTTTAATACAAAGTGAACAATACATGTGACAGTATCAAAAAATACAATGTACAACAAATGTGCAGTGATACAAAAATAAATAAAGTGTCAACTCCGTGCTCAAACCCTCTGGTAGGGCCGGTCTTCATTGGTCCCACAAAACGGCAATTCTCACAGTCCAGGGGGGATCTTCTATAAAAACCAGCTATCTTAATGAAAGCTCGTGAATTGCTTAATATGGCTGGATAATAATAACTTGAACTATTTCATATAGTGCTTTTCTCCCAATGGGACTCAAAGCGCTTCACAATTACAGTAAAGTGCGCGGTACGCAGCACATAGGAATGTTACAGACACAGTCCCTGCACAAGTGAGCTTACAATCTATTATTTTGGTGCCTGAGGCACAAGGAGATAGTGACTTGCCCAAAGTCACTCACTGAGCTGCTCCTTCTCCCTTAACATACTGAGAAGGCCATTCTCAATAAATACTGGAGTATTCTGATGTATATTGTAGGAGGCAAAACAGACTTTGTGTAAATGTTTAACTTCATTTATCAGAAAAAGTTAAATGTGACATCACTGGAAGACCCCCGGATATCATGGACGTGTGTATGTTCTTATGCCCACATTACTGTACTTTCCTCAGAGCAGAGGGGGGTGTTGGCAACAGTACCTCTAAGGGGAAAAAGTATCGGGACTGCAAAATATACAGGGAAAAATATAACGTTGTTTGGTTTGGTGCTTAGAACAAACTATCTCCGGTCAAACTGGATAGAACAAAATACTATAGGAACAAAACAAAGTTTAAAGCACCATGAAGTTGGAGAGAATACTATATTTACTCGATCGTCCTAGAAATACAAAAAGATACAAGCAAAGCTAAAAAAAATAATATTCTAAGCCTCTGATGGAACTGCAGCTCTGAATTTTTTTTTTTGTTTTCAAACACAGAGAAAATGCAACACACACACACACACATTGCAAAAAAAATCACAAGCTGTGACAATAGTGATAAACTTGAAGTGAAAACATGAGATCTCACAAGTGTGAAGATCAAGGTAAATCAGTAGAGATATACTGTACTCCAGATAGAATGGTCCTTGATCCAAGGCTTGGTGTAAGCAGATCCAAATACATATATGGAAAAAGGAAGGGGCAAAAATAGTGCAAAACAATTGTATACAGAAAGGAAAGAGAAGTAATGCACTTACACAAAGACAATTGGTTAAACGCAGATGGACATGTGTGGAGTTGCAGGGGAACGCTGGCTCTTCTTAGTGCTCTTTCTCTCCATCCGCCCAGCTGGTTGTCACGGTCCCGCGCTGTCCAGTGACATCACAGATGTGGGCGGAGGTAAGCGAGGAGAGAGTCCGTCCGTTCACCGAGGGACACAAATACACAGGGAAACTCAGTTGCTGCTCACTTGAAACATGTATTTGCAGTGGTTTAAACACCCTATGTATTTCACTCATTGAAGAGCTTCATCAGGGGTACTGTTCTCGAGGGAATAGGGTCCCTCTTGTAGTCCATCTAATGACGTCACAATGCGAACATGTCCAATCAAACAATACAAAAAAACACAGACACTAGTGATGAAATCACTAATGACAAAATGAGGATGCTAAATAATGCTGCAAGATGTAATTAAACGAGATAAGCAAAACTAAAAAGACGTGTTAATAATCACAGGTTACATTTTTTTTTATAAAGGTATGAGTGTAAACACGCATATTTATTATAAAATATAATCTAAAAATATTTATTAGAAAATATATTATTAAAAATAAGTGTTCGCACTCTCTTAGCCCCTTTTTTTAAACTGTGATTACTAACACGTCTCTTATCTTTTATTTCGTGGATATTTCGTTTAATTATATTTTGCAGCAATATTCAGCTGCTTCTGGTTGTTATTAGTTATTCTATCACTACTGTTTTTCTCTGCATTTTTTGATCGGACATGTTTGCATTGTGACGTCATTAGATGGACTACAAGAGGGACCCTACTCCCTCGAGAACAGTACCTCTGATGAAGCTCTTCAATGAGTGAAACGCGTAGGGTGTTTAAACCACTGCAAATACATGTTCCAAGTGAGCAGCAGCTGAGTTTCCCTGTGTACTTGTGTCCCTCGGTGAACACTCTCTCCTCGCTTACCTCCGCCCACATCCGTGATGTCACTGGACTGTGCAGGCCCGCGACAAACAGCTGGGCTGATGGAGAGAGAGAGCAAACTAAGAAGAGCCAGCGTTCCCCTGCAACTCCACACATGTCCATCTGCATTTAACAACCTGTCTTTGTGTAAGTGCATTACTTCTCTTTCCTTTCTTTATACAATTGTGTTGCACTATTTTTGCCCCTTCCTTTTTCCATATATTTGGATTTGCTTGCACCAAGCCTTGGATCCAGGACCATTCTATCTACTGATTTACCTTGATCTTCCGCCGTGTGAGTGGGAGATTTTCCTTTTTTTACTTCACGATTGTCACAATGTAATTTTGTTGTTGTTGCAATATTTGTGTGTTTTAATTGCACACACTCCGGTGGTCTTACGCTTTACAAACTAACCATACATTTTAAAATATTTGCAGTATGATAAACATGAATAAAGAAAACACAGCGCCAACTACTAAATACAAACAGTGACTAAATATCCCGCTGCTGGATTGTGTGTGTGGGGGGGGGGGGGTGATTCAAATCCTCCCAAAAAGTAATATATCAAGGAAAAAGGAATACCAGCGCGTGAATTAAATATGTGCCCTAATGTGCAAAAAAAAAAACTGTGTTTAAACCTATAAAACACATAACTATCCTATATACAGTGCAAAATATATCCAATCTCTGTGAAAAATGCACTTACATAAACAAATGTCCAAGTGAAAATGTCCCGCAAAGTAAGTCCACTTTGGAGAAGGTATCCACAGGTTAACTTGATCCAGATGATAGGTGTGTCTCTTCACACTTGTTCCACTTGAAGAAAAGAGAGAGGGACATGGCATAATAACGTTTATTACAGGAAAAGATAAAAGTAGGAACACTCACAATCATCGTGCTATACAGCAGCAGCACCCCTCTCCTACCTCCTCTGTCCTCTCCTCCCCTGTCCTCTCCTCGCCTGTACTCCTGTCCTCTTCTCCCCTCTCCTCTCCTCCCCTGTCCTCTACTCCCCTGTCCTGTCCTCTACTCCCCTGTCCTTTACTCCCCTGTCCTCTCCTCGCCTGTTCTCTCCTGTCCTCTCCTCGCCTGTCCTCTCCTCGCCTGTCCTCTCCTCGCCTGTCCTCTCCTCGCCTGTTCTCTCCTCCCCTCTCCTCACCTGTCCTCTCCTCGCCTGTTCTCTCCTCCCCTCTCCTCCCCTGTTTTGTCGTCCTCCCTATTTATCGAAAGACAGAACACTGGGCAGGTCAAATGCATTCCCACTGACTGTTTATTCTCAATTTCCAAGGAAACCAAAACAGCCAAATGTTTTCTTTAACCACTTTACACTGATTTTCATTTGTTTAAGGAAGGGGGAGGGGGCTTAACTCCAATCCTCAAGCCCCCCTTCTCTCTTCCCCCCTCCCCCCAACAGGTCAGAGGTTCATGATATCCAAGTTAAAGCACAGGTGGCTCAATCGGCGGCTCAGTCGAAGATTGAGCCTTTGGTTGAGCCATCTGTGCTGAAGCAGGGATATCCTGAAAACCTGATATATTGTGGGGGCTTGAGAACTGGAGATGAGAATCACTGGCTTAAGGTCGTTTCCACATATTTGAGCCATGTAGGACTGTCCTTATTTTATTTTTTTACCTACCAAATTACATTCATTGTTATTATACTATATCTGTACTATATCGCTTTTCCTGTGGCTATTTGACAAATTACAGTGTTGTTTTTTTACATAGCGAGGCTGAGGTTTAATATGATGGGATTTAAGATTCCTTAATGTTTATTCCATCACTGAAATCGGAACTTTGTTAAAAGGAACAGCAGTGAGATAAAGGTGGCGTTGCGCATTTCCTATACGTTTCTTTCCCAGTTGATTTAGAATGCACATAACAAGGATTCACCCTTACGTGTAATATGATTATGGTGCATCAGCTGGGTGGCGTTTTAATCCCATTATAAAGATCGATTTGACATGGCTATGAAGAAAGGTTGGGATATTTTTCAGGGCAGACATTGAGGCTCCTACTGGACATTGATTTAAAGTTGAATCATTCTAAATTTGGTATTTAGCTATTTTTCCCCCTTCACTATGGATGTAACTGGTCCCTACATGCAGGTATGCAGGTGACCCCTAACCTTAACCGGTCCCTATATGCAGGTGACCCCTAACCTTAACCGGTCCCTACATGCAGGTATGCAGGTGACCCCTAACCTTAACCGGTCCCTACATGCAGGTATGCAGGTGACCCCTAACCTTAACCGGTCCCTACATGCAGCTATACAGGTGACTCCTAACCTTAACCGGTCCCTACATGCAGGTATGCAGGTGACTCCTAACCTTAACCGGTCCCTACATGCAGGTGACTCCTAACCTTAACCGGTCCCTACATGCAGGTGACCCCTAACCTTAACCGGTCCCTACATGCAGGTATGCAGGTGACCCCTAACTTTAACCGGTCCCTACATGCAGGTATGCAGGTGATCCCTAACCTTAACCGGTCCCTACATGCAGGTATGCAGGTGACCCTTAACCTTTCAAACTAACTTAATATTTAATGCAAACAACTAATCAGACAAAGGTTTGGCACCATTTTTATTGTTATGATTTTTTTTTTTTTCAATGTTTGTTTGTTTTTTAAATAAAGAATATGTTGCTATTTTGGGTAACTTACATTTTGTACTTTTTATTTTTGTTTTTCAAAGAAAGCAATGGGACACAGTGAATTGAAGTTTGTGTATGCTGATCAGGACATATAGCCTCCTCTGACAGTGTCGTCTCGGCCCTGTCCGCTCATCTATCCTCTCATGTTAGTGCGCTAAGGAGGATGTGGGCATCTTTTGAGGGTTTCACCAAGGGCGTGGGCACAGATGAGCCGGGTATCGAAGGAAACCCTTACAGGGGTTTTATTCTGTATGTACTCTGCTTTTCAGGATCCCTTCTAAACGGGGAAAAAAACACGGTTGATTTACAGTTTCTTTTTGTTTGAAGGATTATTACATTTATTTACAGAATCCAATTACATTAGTCTGACTCTTTTGATGGCTTCAAGCCATAAATAGCCTGCAGCATTCCTCCATTTACAGGAAGACCTAGCTGTTGCTTCTATATGGGATCTTACATAATGCCAGTTGGTGAGGTTGAGCTGGGAGATTAAAAATAGAGTGGCTTTGTTCTTGCGTATCACCACATGCAGCCATTCACATGCTATTTAATCTTGTTTTAGGCTGTTCTGTACAACGACAGATCTGTCCTGGAAAATCACCATGCAGCCTCGGCATGGAATCTGTTCCTGTCACAACCAGAATTCAATTTTCTCACGCATCTGGATCACGTGCAGTTCAAACGGTTTCGTTTCTTAGTGATTGAAGCCATCCTCGCCACAGATCTCAAAAAGCACTTTGATTTCCTTGCGGAGTTTAATGCCAAGGTTTGTGCTGGAAGCTCATGCATGTTATCCTGCAATGAATTATTTTGCTGAATCTTGTTTTTACATTGGATCAAAGCAGAATATGTATGGCCATTTTTAAAGCCGCATGGTTAAACTCAATATCTCATTGCTGAAGTACTTCTAATGCAAACCCACTATTGTGAGGTGTCTAACATTTTAAATACCATAACAGGTGTTTTGCATATGAATGTTTTACTACTTAATGGGACCTTTCTGTGACCCTGTCCCTGTGTGGGACAACATTTTGATCCACCGACTAAACATTCCATGCAATGTTAAATCATAGACTGCTGCAAGTTCAAAAGCCAGGCTTTATATAACTTCGATACTGGGACATGCTTCAATAGTCACTACGGAATATTCTTCAGCTGTGAGAACAGACTAGAGATGGGGTTCTTTACTCCAGCCCGCAACCCCCCCCCCCCCCACACACACACACACACCTCCCAAACAGGTGAGGTTTTAAGGATATCCCAGCTTCAGCACAGGTGGCTCAATCAGTGGCTCAGTCAATGTCTCAGTTTAACATTTAATCGCCTTTTCCTCAGTAAAAAACAAACATAGATGCCCAAAGCTACTTAATACAGCGCAATACCTATATATTCACTTGAAAAAGGGTCATTTAGTTGAACCCTTTGGCCAAAGGGTCTTCAACCTGCTGCCACTTTCAAGGCATGACCGTTAGCCTTTTCCTCAGTACTCAAAGAATGTAGGCTACTTAATGAGTTTTACCTTTACAACAACAATATAGACGATAGGGGGACATTTTATCTACATGGTCCTTTCAGCTATATATAATTTTTTTGAAGTAATTCTGTACTAGTCTTTCATGGCTTCTGAGGCAAAACGTTAATATGGATTTCAGCTATATCACTATAATAAACTGCATTCTAATTTACAGCTCATTTAATCTCTCTTACTAGGTGAATGATGTAAACAGCAATGGTATAGACTGGAGTAATGAAAATGACCGTCTTTTAGTATGCCAAGTATGCATTAAGTTGGCAGACATTAACGGCCCAGCAAAAATCAGAGACTTGCACTTGAAGTGGACAGAAGGCATTGTCAATGAATTTTATGAACAGGTAAGCAAAGGGTGGAGACTGGGCTTGTGATCGGTCTCACAATATACAGGTCAACCCCCTTATAACGCTGTGCTTGGGGTCCAAAGAATCACATTGCGTTATAAGCGGATCGCGTTAGAAATAATGTACAATTGTATGCCTTGTACAATAAAGTACTTAAGATACCAATAATCGTGTTGTAAAGTAATCATAAATACAAAAAATTGGGAGCCACACTTGCATCGCGTTATAAGCGGATTCGCGTTGTAACGGATCGCGCTATAACGGGGTTGAGCTGTACTGTCACCTTTTCACTGTAAGTAATAAAACGTAATTGTATTATTTTCTTTGCTATTTAATCAAAATGGCTTTAACAGGTCATGCATTTTAGGTGCCACAGTAGTAAAGAACATGAAGTTGTAATTTCACTACATTTACATTTTCGTGTTGAAAGTAGTTTTCATTTGTTTTTGATGCGGATTGCCATATAAATTGTAAAACAAAATGTAATAGATGTAATAAAATACATATATATTTCAGATACTTTTGATTTATTATGTTCAGAACATGTAATGTGTATTAAATGTTTTTTTTATATTTGTTTTAAGAATAATATCAATGGTTATGATGACTCACAGATCTGATGATATACATAATGTATTAATGTATTGCCTTTGCTGTGTGTTACCAAATAGGGACAGGCATTTCTATACAGGGGTATAGTGTGTGTATATATATATATATATATATATATATATATATATATATATATATATATATATATATATATATATATATATATATATATATATATATATATATATATATATATATATATATATATATATATACATGTAGAGGTATCAGTACCGTGTTAGCCGAGCTTCAATAATCAAAAAATTATTACTAATTATTACTAATTTACTACACACGGGGTTACTAACGGGGTCGCGCTAATTTAAAAAAAAAAAAATGCCCGCCGCATCAGTGCATATAGTATTTACCCCGCGGTCCCGGCTTCCCCCTGTCACCGCGTGACAGGAGATGGGAGGGGGGATGCCCCTCCGGCTTCCGCTTCCCCTGCCACCGCGTGACAGGAGATGGGAGGGGGGATTCCCCTCCGGTTCCGGCTTCCCCTGCCACCGCGGTACAGGAGATGGGAGGGGGGGATGCCCCTCCGGTCCGGCTCCCCCTGCCACCGCGTGACAGGAGATGGGAGGGGGGATTCCCCTCCGGTCCGGCTCCCCCTGCCACCGCGTGACAGGAGATGGGAGGGGGGATTCCCCTCCGGTTCCGGCTTCCCCTGCCACCGCGGTACAGGAGATGGGAGGGGGGATGCCCCTCCGGCTTCCGCTTCCCCTGTCACCGCGTGACAGGAGATGGGAGGGGGGATTCCCCTCCGGTCCGGCTCCCCCCGCCGCAGCACAGGGCCCTCGCGCCGCAATACAGGGCCCCCTGCCCTCCCCCCCATGCCCCCCCGCGCTGCACCGGGCCATCCCACCAGCCCCCGCAGCATCGGGGGCCCCCGCAGCAGCCATCATCCCCCTCCACCGCAGCACCACCCCCACCCTGCAGCCACATGCCTCAAAAATCATCCCCAAGGTAAGGTAAGGCTGATTTATGTATAAGTGTAGTGTAGTGTGTGTGTGTGTGTGTGTGTGTGTGTGTGTGTGTGTGTGTGTGTGTGTGTGTGTGTGTGTGTCAGTGTGAGCAGTGTGTGTGCAGTGTGCAGTGTGAGCAATGAGCAGTGTGTCAGTGTGTGCAGTGTGAGCAATGAGCAGTGTGTGTGCAGTGTGCAGTGTGTGTCAGTGTGTGTGCAGTGTGAGCAGTGTGTCAGTGTGTGCAGTGTGTGCAGTGTGCAGTGTGTGTGCAGTGTGTCAGTGTGTGCAATGTGCAGTGTGTGTCAGTGTGAGCAGTGTGTGTGCAGTGTGAGCAATGAGCAGTGTGTGTGCAATGAGCAGTGTGTGCAGTGTGCAGTGTGTGTCAGTGTGAGCAGAGTGTGAGCAATGAGCAGTGTGTGTGTAGTGTGTCAGTGTGTGCAGTGTGAGCAATGAGCAGTGTGCAGTGTGTGTGCAGTGTGTCAGTGTGTGCAATGAGCAGTGTGTGTGCATTGTGCAGTGTGTGTGCAGTGAGTGTGTGCAGTGTGTGCAGTGTGTGCAGTGTGTGCAGTGTGCAAAAAAAAAAAATTTTCAATTTAAATTTTTTTATTTTTTTTAAACGGGAGCCATGGGAAAACCGCGTTATAACCGAATCGCGGTATAGCGAGGCGCGTTATAACGGGGTTTAGCTGTATATATATATATATAGCGCCTTTTTGCACTTGTATTGTACATCTTGAGAATCCGTAATGTAATGATCACGGGTGACGTCATCGCAACAGCCCCGCACATGCGGTGTTAGGAGCACGACGCCTGGCTTTTTGGTGCTAAGGGGAGCTATAGAAGCGTCCACTACTAAGAGTGGTCCTCTGTAATGGTTAGAAGACAAAGTTCCAGAAGGGCATGAAACGTTGCTTGCCTTGTTTCACCTGTGGGTATGTAGGATGATTTCTGAGACCTGCTTTTCTGAGTTGTTTTTTCTGTTCTGTTTGAAGTCTAGGAATTCATATATTTATATTCTTTACTTCAAATTTTTTCTTGTGTTTGATTATTCTGCTGGAGTCAACATCTGTATTTTTGGGTGATAGTTTTTGCAGCACACCTGGACTCTGAGCACGTACTTTTACTGCATTCATATATAGTGTTTGGTGTGGTGCTGTCTGTTACTATTTGTTAATGTTTCCTATGTAATACAGTGCCATAAATGAAAAATACTTTATACGATGGTCTAATAAGTGATGCTTTATTCAGCTAATAAGGCCTCACAGAATATTTGCAGTGTATGGACACACACCAGCCCTCTTTACAGCATGTGCAGCTTGGGAAATTACCTTTCCTTACACAACACATCCACACCCCAAGAACAGTCCCAGCCAACAAGGTCAATGTTTGGTGAGCAACTTTCATGCTATGTCAGCAATATTTCTTGCAGTGTTGGCAGAAGAACAAGTCCCTGTAGATGTCGCTGTTGACCATCCTATTGTAACACTCGATAGACCTCCATTGTTCATCTGTTCCATTAACAGGTCAATTCAGATCAGTAGGTGTCACTATTGCTTAATAATCTCTGGACTATTAATGTATCTCCATGTACTTAAGACATATTTCGTGTAGCAGACTTATCCTCTGTCTTTTTAGACCAGGTGAGCGTAAACTATTGGAGCCGCGCCCCACCCCCCCCCTGCTTTCTCCTCCTCGCCCTCGCGCCCACCTCGCCTTGCTCGGTGGCATCACATGACGCCGCGGGTTCAGGTGACGTCGTGTGACCCTGTTACCATGGAGACCGCCGTGTGACGTCACTCCACATGTCACCGCGGCGTCATTTGATGCTGTGTTGCCATGGTGACGCGTCACGGCAACGCATCTGAACCCCGGTAAATGAGTTGCAGAGACCTCACGCGACCCCCCGGCATTTAATTTTAATGCCATAGGGAAGAGCGCGGGCCTCTGCAAGCGCCCGCGCCCCCCCACTTTGCGCACCGCTGTTTTAGACAATTGGTGGAAATAGTACCAAGTGAGACTACGCAAGAATTCTGTAACATGAATTTGTGTTGTCTCTCAGGGAATCGGCAACTACACCAAACGCAAACATGACAATCCTGTAGCATATGTTCTTTGTCTTTTTCAGAAAAATAGAATCATCAAAAATAGCAATTATTTATGAAATTGAAATGTAGAACCTTTACTGCAGGGGCGGTCAACTCCAGTCCTCACAAGCCACCAACAGGTCGGGTTTTCAGGCTATCCCTGCTCCAGCACAGGTGGTGCAGTCATAAGGACTGAGCCACCTGTGCTGAAATAGGGATATTCCGAAAACCCGACCTGTTGTTGGCCCGTGAGGACTGGCGTTGTCCACCCCTTTTTACACCTTATTTTTCATTAACAATGTATTCCTATATCTTCTAAAAACATGATAGGGAGATGAAGAAGCGAGTCTGGGGCTGCCAATTAGTCCATTCATGGACCGGTCTTCTCCTCAACTAGCAAAACTGCAGGAATCCTTCATTACACATATAGTGGGCCCCTTGTGTAATTCCTATGATGCAGCTGGTTTGCTTCCCGGGAGGTGGATTGATGAAGATGACGCGGAAATGGAAAGCGAGGAAGACGATTGTGACGATTTGGATTCAGAAGATGAAGAAATGGATGATGACATGAGTCCAAGTACGTATGTAGATGCTCCAGCAAATATACATTATTTAAACATTTCATCCAATGCTACATTTTATCATCAGCCTCAATGATCTCTCCTGCTGTATTTTGATTGTCACCTACATTTTTTGAACGTTTTGATTGCACTGGTGAAAGTCTTTGGACATGAGCTCAGTGGATTCACTTTATTGCTGCTATTACATGAAAATAGTTGGGGGCTTATGCTAGTAGCTTTCTTACCCCACTTATCGAGGCCTTTTAACTGTTATCAGCCAAAAATGCCTACAGCAATTCAGTAAGCCTCGTTAAGTGGGTTGAATCGCCAATTTTTTTCTGTGGTCAGAAACAAACCGCCAAGTGAGCGGCGATAAGCCACATATCGGCAGTTTAGAAACTCGTTCAATTCGAGGCTCTAGAATGGCGATTTCCTCCCAAAATCCTCTCGCCAGAAAAAGCGTGAAGCTGCCAAGAAGCTTTAGAGGCAGCGGCGAGAGAGGGACTTCGAAAAAAAAGAATACATTTTTCCTGCATCATTAATATCCGCACCGGAGGCCCCCAGCATGAATCGGGTGCAGGAAAACTGCATTTACAGGCAACTTCATTACCTTAGCGGTATTAACCGGGCACTGGTAGTTAACCCCTTTATTGCGGTAATGAAGCTGTTTTAATAAAAATGATACTAGTGTGCGTGAGTAGGGGGTCTCTGGAGCAGAACCACGTTGACTTGAGGTCCGGGACCCCCCTGCTTCCCGAAATACAGGCCCCGTTATGAGGTGCCGGTATCGCCTATGCATTTAAATCCCACTGATACGTGACGCGTGACATTTAAATGTATAGGATATACCGGCACCCCATAACGGGGCCTGTATCTCGGGAAGCAGGGGGTCACCGGACCTGAAATCAACGCGGTTCTGCTCCGGTTACCCCCTGTTCACGTACACTAGTGTTAACATTTTTTATTAAAACCCTGCAATCTCTGGCGAGATACGCGCAGGGAGAGGCGGCTCTCTCTGTGCAGCTCTCTCTGCAGCTGAGCCAGATCTCTGCAGATCGCCGGGTGAGTCCTTTTGAGAGAGGCGAACATCACGTCCCCGGCTACTCGCCAGTTTTGGGCATTTTGCTATCGCAGGTATTCGAGGCTTTCTGAATACCGTGATAGCAACGCTCCATAAACTGGCTGCATAACCGGCCCAGCGAGTTGGTTTATGCAGGCTACTCGCATAGGCCCCACAGTGTCTATCTAATGTTTGTGATGTACTCACTGATCCAGAAAGCTGATAAGTTTATGACCATCTCCACTATCTCAGAACACTCTTTTGAAACAGAGTTTAATAAATGTAGGTGGTCCATACTTTGTTAAATCATAGGTTAACAAACACAATCATAGGTTAAAATGGATTTATTTGTCGTAATTGCACAGTAAACTCTTCACACTCTTAGCCCTGTGTGTAATGGTGGCTATGGCATGTATGTTAGACGACTGCTGTCCCAGTTTCAGGCAGATCATTGTTGGGTGAATGCCAACACAGCCAATCCCTGGAAGATGATATTAGCTTACTACATAGACAATATACAGTACAACCTATCAAAATGCTCCTCTTTACAGAGCTCCTCAAGTTAACTTGTGTTAACCTGGTACTGTAATACTGGTTTTGACACTGCTAGTCAAGTCTCATCTAGCTCTGCAACTTGTGATTCAATGGACGAGGGCAGTTTTCTATTTTTCCACGCTACAATACACACAGAAATGCATAGACAAGCACACATGGTGACTATTAACCTGCTGTGGTCATACTATGCCACAAGTACAAAGTGATTCTGAAGCTTGTAAAAAAGGCTTTTCGAGTGGATTCCCAACCTTATTTGTTTGGAGGAATCCTTGAAGTTTTCCAAAAAATCTCAGGGAACCCCTATCTGGCTGACACATATTAGGTTAATTTCACACCTCATGAGCCCCCTCTATTTCCCACCCTCTACCCATGTATTCCTCTCCCCTCTCACTCGCTCCCCCTCCTGCCTTGCATGTATTTCTCTCCCCTCCGTCTCTCTCACTCTCCCCCTCTCCCGCTTTGCATGTATTTATCTCCCCTGCGTCTCACTCTTACTCCCTCTTTTCCTCACTCAATCCCCCCCCTCTCGCCTCTCACTCGCCCCTACCTTCCGTCAATTACCCCACACTCACTCAATCCCCGCCACAAAATACATACCAAAAACACCACACTCCTAAATACATGTAACCCCACCCCGCAATACATAATAAAAATACCCGCCCCCGCCAATACATTTTAAAAAGACCCCCCACTGCCCCAATACATTTTAAAAAGACCCCCGCCGCCCCAATACATTTTAAAAAGACCCCCGCCGCCCCAATACATTTTAAAAAGACCCCGGCCGCCTCAATACATTTTAAAAAAATTGGGCCGCACAGGTAAAATCATCATATATCCCCCAGCACCCCTCATCATCATTCTCATATATCTCCCCCAGCACCCTTCATCATCCTCATATCTCCCCCAGCACCCATCATCATCATCCTCATCCTTGTATATCTCCCCAAGCACCCATCATCATCATCATCCTCATATCTCCCCCAGCACCCCTCATCATCATCCTCCTCATATACCCACCCCTATGCATGTCACATCACTCTCCCCCCTGCATGTCACATCAATCCCCTCTGAATGTCACATCAATCCCCGCCCTGTATTTCACATCAATCCCCCCCCCCCCCTGCATGTCACATCTGGTTGAGAAACACTGCATTAGACACACAATCAGTATTTTGGCAGATTTATAACATGGGCACCAAATGATTGCCAGTTTAGGTAAGAATGTAGAATGTAGAATTATACATTGTCACATGCTTTACATATGCTTTACATATAAAAATAAAAAGAAGAAAAAAGGGGGGGGGATGTAGTATTACTGCTTTAAATAGGGAACTACGTCTGTTATGATGAAGTCAAGGTTAGTGCAATAAAACCCAGCATTTTTCTAAGTTGCATAGTTTTAACCTATTAGGTATATCACTGCCACTAGCTAAATGTGGTGGTACTGTACCTTTAAAATACTACCCCCATTGTTGGACCTCAATTTTGAGTTCTCATTGGTAGTATTTGGAGTTTGTGACACTATACTTTTGCGTGTTGCAGAACCACAAAGAAGAAAAGGAAGACGGCGTATGTTTTGCCAGCTGATGCATCACCTGAGTGAGAATCACAAAGTATGGAAAAAGGTCATTGAGGAAGAAAAGAGCAAAGCGGAGGCAGACAAGCTGAAGAATGAGAACTCCTCGTTGCCTCAATCAGACGACATTCAGGTAATTGAGGAAGCAGATGAAGAAGAGGAGCGACAGTCAGGAGAGGAAAGAAAATGCTGAGCGAACTTTTGAGGGGCGTGCAACGAGTGAGCATATACTCTGCTCTCACTGTGCTAACTTTAGACTGACACTTCACATACTGTAACGTTGAAAGGCCTTAATACTGTGAGCGGATCTTTGCTGCCTCAGCAGTTTCCCACTCTATGCACTTTCACCACATGGGATATACAAACTTTATATTCAAAGATTGATTATTGTATACCTAGATGCAAAGTCCTTTGTGCCCTAATTGGTATACTAATACCATGTTCTAATGCTGCCTTGCTAAATACAGAGCTCTTATTTTCCATAAGGTACTTGCAATCGTGAAAAAAAATTGACTTCTGTTACCAAAGTGGCCACGGCTTTTTTGATTTGACTGGAGCATTGGTGGAACCCAATATTATATGTTGTCTATATATTGGTTTATTTTTTTTTGGAACTTGAATCTGTGCCTGTATTGATACAGATCGAAAAGGATTCTGTATGTACTGGGTATGGTAATCATTGGGTAGCTAAGCAATCCTAATGCTTGCATCCGTTTGAAAGACTGTGACAAAAAAGTTCTATTTTTTTTTTTATTATTATTATTATTATTATTGGAAAATCCCAGATGCATCAATTTCTGATGCCTTTTATTGTTGTTTATAATCTGCCTATGTTTTATTTTATTTTACTGAAACTTTTTTTCAGGTATGCAGTGACTATTCAAGCTCCTTTTTCTTTGAGTTGCGGTTCTGTGGTAGACCTTAAAAAAAGAAAAAAAGAAAAAAAAAAAAGCTTAAGTATTTCAGTAATGAAGAAGGGATTTTTATTTTTTTATGTAGGCAATGACGAGATAGATATATAATTTCCACTCTTACTCAGGATTCGTATGTAGAAATATGTCAGATGTAACACCCAGCAGAAAAGAAAAAAAAACACGCGCCGAAATCCACACGTTTAAATAATATTTTTGCGGTTTCCAACCATGAACAGAATACATTTTACTCCTTTTGTATGCATGCATTTTGGGAAAACAATTTCATAAGAACAAACTCGAATATTTCAAACCAAATACTCAAACAACATTTCATATGTTATAATAATAAAAAAAAGTAACCACTCCTGCAAAACACACAAAAAAAACAACTTTATAACAACCGAGGAGACAGACCGATCACAGCTATTCAAATATTTTTCACATCAATCCGTATTTTACAACTGTGATACATGGCATCTTGATCACCCTGGCCAGTGCGTATGTTAAATATGACTACTATTGTTTCGAAACTTCCCACGGCATTGTCATACCCTACTGAAGCTCAAGTAGGAAACGTGGGCAATATATTTTGTGTCAAAAAAACTTCACACAAATTATTTCCCTATTAAAAGCTATTGGGCTACGTTCTAAGCTTACAATATTATTTTGAATACTCCTATAACACGTATACAATGTTTGGTGATTAGCTTAGTCTGAAAATAAGTTAATTCTCATGCCAAATAAATGTTAAGCTATTTTGAAAAGTTTTTCTAATTCCTTTCTATGTACAAGCGTTTTTAAACGCGCTGGAAAAAAAAGTTCTGGTATACAGACTCGTCAAACTGGCACCGTGCATGAAGGTAAGAAAATGGTCACTTGCGGGTAAAATGGTTTCACCAGTTCAATACTGGTACATTGCTGTCGAACCAAAGTGATGTGATGGCAGAGAGGTTTTAATAGTTTAGGTTAACAGTAGGCGATGCCTTAAACTATATGGTTGATGCCTTAAAAGAAACTGACAATTATAGGTATTTTTGAAATTCTGAATATTGTCTTTTTTTTTTTTCGTTCTTTACTAAAGGAACTCTGAATGGTGTAATGATAGTCAATCCTGTTTATATAACCTCAATGATTAGATTGTTGCTTGCTCTGTCCATGTTTTGAGGGCCTTTCTAAAACCAGATACAATCACCTGTTTTTTCCCTATTAAAACATCACTGTTATTAAGTCAAGTTGGTCCTGTGTGACACGGCACCGTAAGTATGTGGTTTTCAACTTGTGGCCCGTTGCCACAGGCCAGTGAGTGGCCCACAGACTGCTGCTGCTAATTGCACCAACAAAAGCAGTAAAGTGCAATTTTTCTCGTGGAAACTCATTTTTCAATTAAGAAAAAAATGATAATCTGATGTAAATGTTGGAGTGTTCTAATGGGCTCCCACTTTTATTCCTTTATTGAAGTATAATTCAATACATCTTAAATTCTATTCTAGTAATCTTCTGGCCCTCCTATTTGTTATTTATTCTCATCTCGCCCCTGTGGGAGACTAGTCAAAGAACCCCTGGCAAAACCCCAAAGACTGATGCACCTGAGACTTGAGCGCAAGTGGCCTGTCATGTTGCAGATTTACAGAACATCAGATCACCACTCCAGCCAATGGTGGAAATGAAGACAGAATATATACTTGTCTGGTCAAAGAATGGATTTCATGTATTCAAATTCCTTCTTCTTCTTTTTTTTTTTTGTACCGTGTCAGCATTTTGGTAAAGCTCTGTTTGGTAAATCACTAAAACACTCTTGTTATTTATTGTACACCGTCTGTGCCAAACTCCCCCGCTGATGCCATCACTGCTACCACTGCATCATTTGTAATACTTAGGCAGTGTTCCCACCAAATAGTTCTTCTACCAGTAATAAAATTTAGCCATTTTAAACAGACATTTATTGAATTTGCTTTTTTCCAATATCATTATTCATGAAATGTGGTTTAAAAGAAGGTGTATAGAAGGATGCTATGTAAAAGTTGCTTTATTAGGTGATCTAGTGTATTTTTTTTTTTAATTCATTAGTTAAACCTGTTAAGTCACTTTTTTAATGGATGAGTGTGTAGTATACTGTACTAGTTGGTCAGTCCAGCTCTGTGATTCCCAGTTCTCAGTTGGGGTTAAAGATGCTGAGCCTCAAATTTTCAGACTGCCGGCTCTCTGCACCTCTTACCCAAAATACCAACAGGAGGCCCCATCAATTTGAAGACTAGCCGGACAGAAGTAGGACAGGTAATATGATTTTAAAGGATTTTTTTCCTTCTGATCTCTTATAAGTACTGTAAACGGTTACCTGGAGTACTTGGGATACATTTGCACATGGTGAGTTAGTGGGTGGCATGAAGTTTTATACTTTTAACTTAAAATGTAAATTGCATTATGCCAAATAGAAGTAGACAGGTAAAAGTGTAGTATGGAAACAGATTTCACCCATACATGAAGTTGAAAGGGAACTCTACTGTGAGAAACAAACACACTCTCACTTACCGTAGTTGTCAACCAATACAGTAACACCTTTTCTTAATGATGGAACTACTCCACCAATATTATCTCTCTTTTACTGACTCCTGGCCTGAAGTTGAACTTTAAAAAAATCTGTAAATTGCTTGATGAAGACCAGAGGTATAAGTCATTGGCATACTAGACGTGTAAAGAGAAACACTATCATACAGAGATGTACTGTTTGCAAAAATATTCACCCCTTGCAAATTGTTCACATGTCGCCTGAGCGTACGCCACGACTGCTTCAAATCAGACTTTACATGATGAATCCACAAGAACTACTCCAAAGTTGTAGTTAGAAAATAAAGAAGTAAGATTTACAGAGAAAAACAGATTCATCTTGGTTGCAGAAGTATTCGACCCTTAAATTAGCTCGGTGTGTAAATGAATTGCTTGAGTGGACACCGCCTGAAACCGTTTCACTAATTTTGTGACCTTTCAAAGTGGTTTAATGTGCAGATCATTTCCCTCCGCTATAAAGGCTTTCAAGCTGCAATTCACAGTGGTCCAACACAGCAACCATGAAGACCAATGGGCTTTCTAAGCAAGTCAGGGATAAAGTGGTAGAGAGTAGAGAATGGCCAGAGGCGCTGATTATCCCTGTTAGCACAGTGAAGTCCATCATTAAGAAGTGGAAGATGCATCCATACCACCCAGATCAGGTCGCCCTCCCAAACTGAGCAGCACACCTGTGTGACTTGTTATTTTATTATACGTGTCTCATACAGCTTTAATGCTGCTTTGTGCCCTTGCAGATAAATTGTTACTTTTGGGGGTGATTGGACCTGAACAAATAGCAGCGAGTTCCTGAGAGAGAATCTATTTTATGGAACTAGCTACATCATTTGGACACTCACTAACCAGCATAAGAGCCTAGCTAACTGCTCTACGGAGTGTAAGTACTAACATAACCGCTTAACGATTTTTATTAATCAATGTAACTGTTCACTTTGTTTATTTTCTTATTTTAATATTTCACACACACACACATAGAAATAATTATATATATATATATATATATATATATAATTATTTCTATGTTTATTACCTAATCTTTAAAAAGGTATATCTATTTTCATTTTACTACACATAACAAACATTGAATTGTTCTGTTTCTCGTGATTTGTTTATTTACACTCTTTGCAATATTGTAGATTTCACATTGTGGTAATCATACTATCTTATCCAACACTTATTTCTCTAACCAGCCAGCATCTATTTAGAAAACCCTATATACAGGAACATTCACGAGCACCCAGGGTCCGTGTTACTAAAGTAGGAATAGTGCAGAATAAATGAGTACTTAAGTTTTAGGTGATACCTTTTTTTATTTGGACTAACAATTTAGATTATATGACTATAGCTATTACAACTGGACTAACATGGCTATTTCTTTTTAATTCATAACGTAAGAATGCAACCAAGTAGAACATTGTGGCCAGAACACTGAGGTTTTCAGTGACATCAGAATGATGGTAGGGTGTGGCTAAATTGCAGTGGCAGCCATTTTCCTGAAGTCATCACTCACTTGTCAAAATACTGTCTGCCTTTAGATAGCTAGGCAGCTGACATCAGCATTGTGAGGTCACGTGAGCTCAAAGGGACATTATGATATACTGAATGTTGGTGAGCTATAAATGCTGAAGCCAGGAGGAGATATCATTCATCAGCATGGTGCAAAGGAGGTGGAGAGTTTCCTTGTAACAGCATCAATAACATCATGATCACCAATGAAGGCACAGAGAGATTGGAGTGCAGTTTAATCCAGCAAGGACTAGTTGGAACAAGTGATGGAGTCCACATGTGTATGTAACCCCCCCTCTGTTGGGTTTCATAGAAGTAGTGCCAGGGGTTAATAAGAGAAGACATGCTAGCCCCGCCCAGTAGTGACAAAGAAATGCTGTGTCATAGGGGGGATGTAAGGCAAAGAGACTTCTGGGAAGTCATGTACCAGAATTCAGCATGACAGGAGAGGTGGGACCTCGGGGGTAGAGGTAGGACATGTGCTTCCCCAAGTATAGTTCAGGTCAGGCCCTCCCTTTATTATGTTTCAGTCAGGGACATTACCCATGTAGTCAGGATCCATTAGCATGGCCCAGAGAGAGATGCATGTCCCACAGAGGGAATGCAGACATGCCATGAGAGGGCAATACAGAGAAGGCCCAAGAATGTCAGGGGGTCTGCCTGGCAACAGATCCCCATGTTCAGTAATCAATACCCCAGTGGAGGTGGCAGTTCCCACGACAGGGATTGCCAGTGACCAGTATCTTTGAGGAAGTGGCAGTTCCCCACCAGGGGTGGGTAGTGAATTGTTCGAGTCTATAATCGTCCAGGATCAAGTCAAGGGCCACACAAACACTCATCAAAGGCAGGAATGTGAACAGGAGCCATTCCTACGTAAAGTGAAGGAGTGTTGCCTACAAGCCTATGCAGAGGAAGAGCATTGCATGTGATGTATGAGGAAAGGTAAAAGGTACAACAGCCTGTGTTTATGTGCGACTGTATGAAGATGTTCCCATGCAAGGGAACCTATAATAAGAGACCTCTTGTACCACCCAAAAGCTTCTGGCGCCCTACTTGTCATCTCCCAGCCGACCACAACAGCCCCTGAGATAAGGTAAATTATTACTGAGTTGGACATTACACCACATCCCTGATGTAAACCTCCATAGGGAGCTCGGACCAGGAGGGTTACATGCATATTCATTTTGAGATAGTTGTTGAATTGGCTGAATATTCTCTTTAAAAGCAGCAATTTCCCCCACAAACAAATGTTTGTTTGTTTTTTGGAGTCCTGCTAACTTCCTCCAACCCCACCCAGTTCAGCCCCACTGCCTCTCCTTCACACACAGTCCCCATTCAAACACCCATGCAAAGTCACATTCCTACGCCACAGTGATTATTCCTTCTCCCCTTTCCATTTCCTCAGCAATCGCACAGACAGGAAGCTGATCTCTGGAGGGAGGGCACCTGCCCTTCCTGTATCCTGAAGATGGAGCCAGAGAGAGCGAGCTCACGGCTGAAAACAACTGGTTTGTCAGAAATGTATCCTGACGATGTCACAGATCTTTAAAATGAGGATGTGTGGATAAAACCGGGCACCTGGTATCCCTACTCTGGTGCAGCAATCTCTAGAGAGAGCCACATCTGATCTATATGAGCCTGGTGTGGGAGGAGCCGCTGCCAGAACAGGCAGAATCTATGGAGAAGGAGCTCACTCAGGAAGAAGGCGAATGGGGCTGCAGAGATAATATATTGTTACAAATAAAATTGTAATCCTTACACATGTGTGGTCAACTTCTTATTAAAGCAGCAGCAGTCCAAGTGACAGGTTTGAAGCAGGGGTTCTCCGGAACGGAAGTGTGTGTGTGTTGTCTATGTGTATATAGTATACACATAGATATCTGCGCGCGCGTGTATATATATATATATATATATATATATATATATATACATGCACGCACGCAGCAGATATCTGTGTATATACTATATACACATAGACACACTATATACACAGACATTATACATATGTCTGTGTATATAGTATACACACATAGATATCTGCTGTATATATGTGTATATATATATATACACACACGCACGCGCAGATATATGTATATACTACATACACTATATACACAGACATTATTTATTTTTATATATATATATATATATATATATATATATACACACACACACACACACACACACACACACACACATACACACATATAGTGTGTGTGTGTGTGTGTGTGTGTAGGGTATGTGTGTAAATGGTGTGTGTGTGTGTGTGTGTGTGTGTGTGTATATATATATATATGCCGTCTGCATCTGACCTGCATGTGTGTGTGGTATACTGTATGTGCTCTTGATGTGGGTACATATGTATATGATGTGTGTATCTGGTACAGTATGCGTGTTTTATAGTGTGTGTCTGTGTGTGGGCAGCCAGATTCTTGGGCCAGGAGGTCAGACTTGCACCCCATGCTTATATTTGCCAACCTGCCCTGATACAATATTAAGCAGAAACAGCAGCATAGTTACCCTTTGTAACCATTGCACAATCATGATCTGTTTTATTTATTTTACCAGAAACAATACAGTACATTAAAATAACGATGTTATTCTCAAGTACAAAAGTTAGTTATCAGAATTCACAGTTCGGTATTTAATTTTATCATAAGCTAAAGAACATATTTTTCCTTTATTCTTATTAGCCTCTTACCTTTATGAATCCTCAATGAATTTACCGTTAATTTTGGTGACAGGAGATTTAGCATCAAACTGTGAAATCCTTTTGGTAAAGTCCTCTGGCAATTGTTCCTAAAAAAATTTCCAAGTAAGATGCAGTTCATGCAATAAAAACACAGACCGTTACAGAACCAATTAGACCAGTGATTCCCAACAGGGGGTTCGTGAGGTGTCTCCATGGAGTGTGCCCCTCACCCCCCCCCCCCCCCCAAAAAATGTCATGAACAAGGCAAATAGAACATGCTTTAATACAATATTACTTAACTTTAAAGGAAAACTTCAATATGATCATCTTAAAATAAACCTATATCCTTAATAATAGGAGAGGGAGCTTAAAGGTAAATTCAAATAACCTCCCCAACTGCTCCTGAACCCCTTTAATTTTTCAAAAATATTTCCTATATTGCCAAATCCTCTTTGAGCTCTTTTGAAATTCTAATGTGGTGATGTTTATTTATTTATAAAAATGTTTGTACCAGGATGTAATACATTGAGAGTTACCTCTCGCTTTCAAGTATGTCCTGGGCACAGAGTTAGAACAATACAAGGTTATATTAACAGAACAGAGGTTATACAGTCAATTCACAGACATTTCATGGACAGATAGAATTGGAAAATTGGGTACAGGGGATAAAGGCCTAGTGAGTTTCAGATTGAAATAGAGGAACTTTAACATCAGCAAACGGTTCACACCCTTTAGCTGCCCTTCAGCTGTGCCAAAGGCTGTCCGCCTTTTGGGGCGATGCAGATGTACAGTGAAGGGGTTCAGAATGAATGCAGCTGCGAATACAAAGTTCTTTGTCCTCTTGTCCCATTAACATTCGACTGGGTGGGGTTGAGCGAGCGGTGAGTGAGCCTGTCTCTGGAGGTGATACCAACAGCACCACGGTATAGAGCGGATGAAAAACGGAGGCGCGGTGAGCGAGCCTGTCTCTGGAGGTGATCCCAACATTACCACGGTGCAGAGCGGACAAGCAGCTGCGGTGCGGTGAGCGGTTGCAACATCCCAACACTCCTGAGTCACTTGTTATAGTGCCAAATGCTTGTGTTTGATTTTTATATTGTAAGTGCGCATTTTTTAACTACATCATAAAGTTACCCTTTTATATTGACCTGCACCATGGAGATTTCTTTTTACCCTTCCATGTTCCCATCTACCTGATTCATGATTGTGAGAGGTATCCTGTCTACACCTAGACGACACCACAGATTCCACAGATCCTGTTATTGCCCTTACCTTACTGCTATCCTGTGAGTAGGCTGCACACGAGAGCCAAGTTTCCTCACATATTGTTACACTGTAGCATACAGTCTGCACTGAGTTTGTGTTTTCTCTGTTGTTTTTTCCTTTATGCTCCCCCGGGGTTGTGAGAACATATACAAGATCCTTCTCATTGGCATAATCCTACATGCAAAATTGAAATGCACAATCAATGACTGCAATTCTTTCAATTCTATCTTCTTAACGGCTAAAGCTAACCGTATTAAATCTTGTCATTTTTTTTTATTTTCTCAACAGGAAGTCTGAACGCTCAGAGATCAGTATAAATTTCAATGTCTAAAAAAGTAATTACAGATACTGGGACTACAAGTTTTTTTTGGGGGGCCAATTGCACTCCCAACCTATCCGCTAACTATTCTAAATACTTCCGTAACCTAAAGCATAGGTCATTCTTGGCTGGAAATACAAATAAAAACAAGTCTAGTGTAATAAAATGTTTCTAATCGGTCTCAAAACTAACTACCCATTCTAAAAAGGGAGAAAATGCTTCGAAATAAAAACAAGATGGAGCAACCCATTGGCAAACCGTTCTCAAAGTAATAAACTTCAAACCCAGCAAATTAAAATATAGTCAATGAATAACTAATAATCTAAATGCAGCCTCGATATGCAGCTTGTTTAAATGTAGCATATGATGCGTGGAAAAGATCTTTATCAATCCCATCCTTCACCAACCATACCACTTGTATCAGATAAACTATGATTTAAACAAAAACAATCCGGATCCTTTTTTGGTACTACACCGAACAGTGCAATTTTATTAAATAATGCCCCTTTTAATTTATTACTTGCAACTTCTTTATTATAATCAGATTTTAAATTCTCTTATTTCTTCGAAACCTACAATCTTTGTTGGCGGAAACCAGAAACCATAGCTAAAACCGTCTCACTAACTTACTCTTATTTTTATTTGGATATACACCTAGCCAAACCCCCATCTCAGTTTCCTTCACTAGGCTCATTGCATTGAATCCCAAATCTTTGTGGATTTTCCAGCCTTGCTCCTGTGTATGCATTGTATGGCTGAGTGATTGCTACTGCACACTGAGCATTCATGTCTATATTTGCAGGCTGATTGCCATCTACAGGAAGACTTGTTCAAAATCCAGCATATATCCTTTTATTCCCGCTGACACAAGTTTTTTTTTTAGCTGGCTAGCGGCTGACACGGCGCTGAATTATGGGATGACATGAAAGATAACCGCAAGTCCCCATCTTTCATGTCCCAAGTTATCCTCGGATGAACCGACCATTTTTGATAGATCTGTTCATCATAGAAAAACCATCAAATTCCACCAAAATGTGTATATGCTTCTAAAATAATATCAATGTGCCTAAATAAAGAATTACTGTATAAATGTACGTGTCTACATTTGCATGAATGCAAGAGGCTTGTAACCAGTTATTCAATTAATTAGGGATATTTTTTTCCCCCTCTCTTCTTGGACATTATCGTGTTTTAAACCCAATCTCTTTCATACAGTGCCTGGTAACAAAGATAATACATATGTGTAGTATTCTTTCTTCAAAGTCTTTTCTTTAACTAAAGAAGGTAAATGCATGCCCAAAAGTGTAGTTTCCCAGCCTATAACATCCTTAACACCAATCCTTAACCCTGAAATTATTACCACTTTTATTTGTAACATTAGAATCTTTATTTACTGGTAACCAAGCTTTAGCAACTGGTTTATCAACATTAATATCTTAATCATCACCTTAATCATCATCTTAATCATCACCCAACTTCTCAACTAAAGCTTTTAAAGAACCTAATACTTCATTTTTTTTTTAATTAAAGAAGGGAGGAGTTCTCCCCACCAGAAGTTCCATCAACAGCAACTTACAGACCAGATGGCCTCCTGCTTAACAGCCAGGGGATTTTGAGTAACAGCCTCTGGAAACAAAACTGTCTTCCAAGCCTCCTTGATTGGAACATGTTCTCCAATAGAATAGCTGCACTTTTGTTCATAGTCGAATCAGCTTTGGTTGGTGTCTTCCTGCTGCTTTTTAGGCTGCTTTTTAGGCCTGTGCCTTCTGGTGACTCTGCCTTCTAGAGTACGGGGAAAGGTCACAGATGCGGCCTAAAAGAATCTTATTTGCACTCACTATTTACAAATGCTAGGCTAGGAAAGATTCAATCCTTTGGAGTTGCCCCCATAGCCATACATAAACATATTAAAACCATATTTATTAAACATATATGCAACTAATAAGACAACCACTATGTGGCTAAAAAAGGGGAAGACAGCGGGGTGGGGGGAAGGAGTATTGGTATAATCACCAGAGCAGTGGGAGACTTCTTGTGATTAGTAGGAGAAATAGGGTGTAATCCCTAATGAATATAGGTAGGGGGTAGAGGATATTCCTCTTCCTAATGCATTAATTAATTCGTATGTCTTTGTATGCTAGCTGGTGATCTGTCTGTTTATTTAGTGTTTAGTTGTAGCATACGTAGCTGCATTTAGTGATCATACTACATTTGTATTCTCCTCATAATAAGGTCACATAATGCTCAACAACATGTTTTGGCAGACTTGCCAACTGCGCATAATTGTCCCCAAACGCGAGTTTTTCACAATCTGGTGCTGTCACTCTAACATATATATAAGAGAGATCAATGGTGTTCGGCCGCAGCCAGAGCACACTATGCACTTTGTGTCAGTTGTGGTATTGCACACAGACCGAGTACTCAGCTTCTCGCTTGTTTGGTAAACTAGTCAAATGCATCTATGCCCCCAGACGCGAGTCACTCTCAATCCTGTGACTGTCACAGGATTATGTGACCTTATTATGAGGATAATACAAATGTAGTATGATCACTAAATGCAGCTACGTATGCTACAACTAAACACTAAATAAACAGACAGATCACCAGCTAGCATACAAAGACATATGAATGAATTAATGCATTAGGAAGAGGAATATCCTCCACCCCCTACCTATATTCATTAGGGATTACACCCTATTTCTCCTACTAATCACAAGAAGTCTTCCACTGCTCTGGTGATTATACCAATACTCCTTCCCCCCACCCCGCTGTCTTCCCCTTTTTTAGCCACATAGTGGTTGTCTTATTAGTTGCTTATTTGTTGCATATATGTTTAATAAATATGGTTTTAATATGTTTATGTATGGCTATGGGGGCAACTCCAAGAATTGAATCTTTCCTAGCCTAGCATTTGTAAATAGTGAGTGCAAATAGGATTCTTTTATGCCGCATCTGTGACCTTTCCCCGTACTCTAGTATAACCCATCCCCGTATGCACCCTATTTTTCACACATACATATTTACACTCCCGTACAGTTGGAGAGCGGCAGCCATCTCTCTTATTTTGACTCTGCCTTCTAGTAAGAAATAGTTGTCAGAGTCTTGCAACATGGCGCCTCATTTGAAACAGGACTCTTCATGAACATTCGGGTCTCTGGCTGCTCTGGAATCTCCAAACCAGATCGGAGCCAGTCACTCATGCCTTCATTTTCTAATTTCTTCTTAATCAATTCTAATATTGACCCAAGATCATTAATCCTTTGTAAAGCCATCGCCGAACATGCAAAGCCACTAGCATCAGCTGCAGTCGCCAGCTTAACATGCATAGCTTAAAGGTATATTCAAATAACCCCCCAACTGCTGCTGAAACCTTTTTTTTATAACCCACCACCTGCTGATCAACCACTGACCAATCCAAATCTAACACCCAAATGAAAAAACATCACAAGCCACCAATCATTGAGCACAAGCAGGAAGTGACTACCTGAGACATCCTAAATTCAGCCAGGGGGCAGTGTCCACATGTACAAGCTGGCTCCAGGCCAGTGACCTACCCATCTCATTATTTGTCCATTAATAAACAGTCTAACAACTGAACATTTTTATAAACTTTTATTTGGTGCATATTAAAAAAACAATGGGAGTAAACGTAATGTATTTTGAACGTTTTGACAGCATTAATATAATAATCAGCAGACCAACCTGACCGTGCATTCTGCAATTTATACCTGTACTGTGCACAGCACTTTTAAAAACCCTTTTCTGCCACAGGTTAGAATGGCATTTCTTTGTAACGCATTGCTGGCCACTGGCAGTCACATGTTTAAAACATTGCACCGTACAATATGTTTTATGCATTAATATGCAAAGTACGACTCTGTGCTTGTTAAGAATCCCTAGCTTCCTAGTTTCTATATAGTGCTAGAAAGAACTGCATGGAGTTTACTCCACTGATGATGTTTAAATAATAAGCTTATGAAGAATGAGATAAGGAGAGGGGTGAAGTTGGACTCGGGACAGTAAGTAAAGTGATGGAGATTCCACCATTAAGGCTTTATTTGTATTAAGAACACTACATATTATACGCTTTGAACATTTAGGCAAATAGAATATTAAGATGTATGAGGAATTCCAATGATGATATTAAGCATTTGTACATAGGAGTGCGTGAAACTAAGAACTCTAGCCTTATAACCCACGATCCGTATGTACAGTTCATACCTGTAACAATAGTACTTCAGAAAGAATAGGGTTGTAACTGGGTGTAGGTTGTTTGGCTATGCGTTTCTTTAACAATGGCTGTGCTGAAAAGCTACGTAATGCAGCAGGCATAAGCTTATAGGGGTCCATGTTAAAATGGATAAGCAGTAGAGTGTGCTCATTTGCATGTCATTACCCAGAATCCCTGGCTGCAGTGGAAGCACTGTTTGCTAAGTGATAATGGGGAAAAGCAGGGTTGCAGACCTGTCTGAGACATGAAAATATACCTGCAAGTAGTATTTTTTTATATTCTGTGTGGTGAAGGGTTTTTGTCACTTTATTTTTGTTTTTTTTAAACCCACCATAACTTTATTTTTTTGGTATGTGTGGCCAAGATACTTGACAAACTTTTTTTTTTTTTTTAATAACATTATATTCAATTATCAGTTTACCCGAAGAGCTGTCAATTTCTGATTATAATTGGACTTCAAGGCAGATACTTCCAACTCTCTGTGACACCTGTATTCCCAATAGGCTTTGAAGCTGCAGACGAATCAGTTCTGTACTATGAGAAAATAGATGTAGCATTTTTTAAACAACTCAATTACATTTTTAATGTATTATAATGTAACAAGCATTTTTTGTTTCTATAGCGACCATTTACAAAGTCACATCACCTTCTTCTTCTGAAACAGGCTCTGGCACATCCCTTTTTTTGAGCCCTGCCCTCTCTCTAGCAATGCACCAATTGTATCTAGTTACTGCCTGGTTATATGATCTTCCCCACAGAACTTTGCATCTTTGGTCCTCTTGCGCTGCACGGACAGCCATTTAGTGAACCCCCGAGCCGAATCTTTGCCGATCGATCACAGGAGAACGGAATGATCGGCAATTTAGCTAATTACTTATTATTGTGTGGATTGTATTGATGCACAGATTAAAGGGGGGGGGGGGGGGAAACGGCAGCTTGGATTTATGGTTTAAGGCAAATGAAATGCAGGAATGCAACAATCTTACAATTGTCAGTATATATTGAATGTATGCATATATAGGTTTCCAAAACTGATCACTCCAGTGGCTTTTCAACATCCACATCCGCTTCTTAGAAGACTTCTGTGCGTAATCATGCTTTTATTATCAGAATATACACATTAAACCCTTTTATTACCCGATCTTGTATTGAAAAGGGTTAAGGATGTGCAGTACTATGCCTGGAGTTAACTGTGCAGTATTGGATTAGCTTAGGTAGGCAGGGGAAGCACAGATGATCGGAGTCTGTTAATTATGTACAATAGTTTCCTGTGGGCAGATATTACCATTGCTCCAACAGTGTTTTCTCATCGCTTTCTCATTGATGATAAAACATGGTTGATGGCAGAGCCAAAAATAATAATAAATTCCAGGAATAAAATCATGGATCATTGAGTGGACTTTTTAACATTTACTTGCACTGTTTGCATTTCTGCATTTCCTCTTCACTTTTTTCTTGGCACTCTGTTTGTTTTTGTTTTTTAACCTGGGACAACAGGAAATACCACAGTGTGTAGGTGTGAAGTGAAAACCAATACACCCTTTTATTTAACGAGTCCCTGTGAGATCTAGTTTTTTTAGCCAAACCAGTCCGCTGTTTAAAAAAAATAAACTACCAACATTAATTTTTTGCTCTCTGATATTTTAGCAATTCATATGGAAGTTTTGAATAAATATGTTTTAGGCATTTTTTTTTTTCAGTAAAGGTGTATGACTCAAATTAATGTGTTTTAAAAAAAAATTAAAACACTTTTTTTAGTGGTTTTAAAGGTTTTTAATTCAACAATGCATCCACTCCTATGATGCTGCCTATTCTGTATTCCTAATAAATGAAAGCCTGCCGTGGCTGCATAGAATATTCATGAACTTTACAAATAATAATAACTTTATTTCATATAGCGCTTTTCTTCCAATAGAACTGAAAGCGCTTCAAGACTGCAGCATAGCGCCTGGTATGCAACACGCAGGAATTCTTAGTCCGTGACCCGTGGAGTTTCCAATCTCCCTGCACCTCAGGCACCAAAAACAGTGACCTGCCCAAAGTTGAGCTTCTCGCTCCAAAGGCCCATATACCACTGAGGACCGTTTTGCTTCATCCATGCCTAATACAGCAACCTGACCGGTCAATCAGGAGAGTGGTAAATGAGCACTATTCTATGTAATATCATACATGATTCGAAAAACGTCTGTTATATTAGTGTATAAAGGACTAAATGTCTTTGCTAACCTTCAATTTAATTAGATAATAGATAACACCACTACAGAGTGTAGCAAACGGTTCCCTCACTTCACTGTATATCCGAAGAAGGGTTTGAGATATTTAATAAACCTTTTATTCAGCTACTTGTATGCAGATCCCATGTTGTTCGACAGCAGGTTGCACGGAGACTTCACTTTTGTATACAATGGACTCATGTTTCATCGGTCGATAGACTATTTTGTAATGCCATTTCTGATGATATCATAAAGATGTATTTATATAGCGCCCACAGTGTGCTCGGCGTTTTACAAAAGAGACAATACAAGACAGGGAATTAGCATACAATAAGTGCAATAAACAAAATCTTAACAAAAGTATCAACCTAAAATAACTCATGGCTGTAAACAGGATATAATAAGGAAGCCTTTTCCGGAAGAAAACCTATAATCACAGATCTTTCCATGAAACTGCAGAAGACTATTAAAGCAGCACTCCAGGTTACCGGATGTATTTTTAATAGGTTTGGAGCATTAGTCTCTGGAGCTGAACCATGTTGATGTCAGCTCTGGGGACCCCCTGCTTCCCGAGATATTTACCTCCGTAGGTGTTGCCGTCCTGTGTAAAGAGGGCCAACGATGATGACGTTGCGACTCCCTATTGGCCCGCTGGACACGGGACATTTAAACTGCCATATTGTAAACCCAGCTCCTACCGGCAGCACCTACGGAGGTAATTATCTCAGGAAGCAGGGTGCCCCCGGAGCTGAAATCAACACGGTTCAGCTCCCGAGACCCCCTACTCCAAACCTATTTTTTTTTTTTTTAAGTCAAAATAGGAGTGTCGCCAGGAGTGCCTCTAAGAGGAGATATGAGAAAATACTTCTGAAAATAGTGGCAAAATCATCCCAGAGACAATTTATGTCCAAATACAGCACACGCCTACATTTGTAGGGCACGGAAGGGGAGTAATGCAGGGATTATATCGTGTTTGAACATGACAGTATGTATGGAAACAATGAGCAAATGAGCTGTCAGGATATTATTTGTGATGTAATAAGAGAACGAAGTTATGGGTCTAAGTTGCCAGCAGAATTATGGTTGGGTGACTCACTTTTTTCTTCTTCTCTCAGCACCATAACTTATCCTTTCTGAATGACTTCTCTCATGAAGAAAGATAAGGATGAGTAATGGAACCTAGTGACTCTTAAGTATGAATCACTTTTCATTCTTTGATTAAATGGTATCCTTTCGATTTGCAATGCTTGTTTACGCACTCGTCACACGATTTTTTTGCTTAATACGAAGTGCACATTTTGAACTATTCATAAGATGGCACACGTATGTATGTATTTTTTATTTTTTTGCAAATACATGGCAGATGCTTTCTTCTGTCTCAGACAGTTTGATCTTTAAGTACAGATACATACAGGCGACACCATGCAGGAACGGCTCGCTATAATGACGTGCTTGTATTGGTTGATTCATTTGTAAGGCTGTAACTTGCGTATATGATTGCTTAACTTGGTACAATTGTCTTTGTACATATGGCCACCGCACTCTTGCATTCCGCTTGCATCAAAATGTCAATTTTCATTTGTTGCCGTTGTAATTGGATTGGCCGTTGTTTAATGAAATTGAGGTAAGTGGAAAGATCCATCAGCCATCATTATATTCCTTAACCCGCTTCCCTGGCAAATAGAGCCTGCCATGCAAATACAAAGAGATGGACACAACTGCAGATCTCACACAGGATTTTCATCATTCAGGCCATACGAATTGTGATAAGTAGTTTAATGCAAGATTTGGCATATCTGTATCCGTTTATATCTGGTACAGTACTTAGTTTCAATATTGCCTTGTGTGCAACAGCTTTGTTGGGTGAACATGCTGGATATACTGTATTTCCTCGATTCTAAGATGCACCTTTTCCCCCATTTTCACACGTCTGACATCAGGGTGCGTCTTAGAATCAATGTTTAAAAAAAAAAAACCGAGGCTGCAAGGGGGCGCTGCTGGAGCAGCCGCAGCGAAGATGCTTACAAGGGTTTCCAGCGCCCAGCAGCAACTCGGCAGTCCAGCAGCTCCGACCGCGAACGTTAAGCTCCTCCCCGGCGACTCTCGTGTGAACGGGACCGGAACTCCTCCCCTCCCTCCAAAATGGCCGCTGTTAAGCACCCGGCGACCCTCTGACCGGGGAAGGGCTGGCTGGTGTGCACACGGGACCTGTGTAAGTTGCTATATACCTTTTAAAATACTTGAGCTTTAATTGTGTAACAGACTGCTGTGCCATTCTCTCTACACTTTCATGTATCCATCATGTACTGTATGCAGTTGCATTATTTCTTATAGCAAGGAGCACACCCCTTTCCACGTTGATTGCTTTTCTACAAGTTTTCAAGGTATTTTCCCACAACTATATTTTTATATTTGTAGCAAAAAAATTGTATAAGGTGGCTGAGATTTCTTTAAATAAAGCATCTGTCCTGCAGTATATTAATGTAGTTTCTAGTAACGTTATACAGTTAAAAAATAAAATCAAAGCGGATACTCTTGTTAAAAATCCAAAGCTCTGCTAGATGAAACATTTCAAGTAGTGTTTCTTTTTGTTTTCCCGATTTTTTTTTTTTTAAATTAATGAATTATTTTATTTATTTTATTTTTTATTTTATTAAATCAATGGTGTGTCTTAGAATCGAGGAAATACGGTATGTATTTTTTTTCTTCAACTTCCTCTACCGTGTAACCATTGGCTTGTGACGCGAGTAGGGCCTATAGAAGGATGTGGGAGGGGGGGGGTGGAGGGGGGGTTCTGCAAAGCTCATATTATGGGGATGTATTACTTTCGGTGTCTGTCATTCCATTCTGATGGGTGATAGTGCAGTGATGTATTGAAGCAAACCAGTAACGGCTATTCAATATGGTAAGAAGCAGGCGGTTGCACTAACCCAGGGATGCTCAACTGCACTCCTCAAGCCCCCCTCCCCCAATAGGTCAGGTTTTCAGGATATCCCTGCTTCAGCACAGGTGGCTCAATCGGTCCCAGCTTCAGCACAGGTGGCTCAATCAGAGGCTCAGTCGGCTGAAGCTGGGATATCCTGAACACCTGACCTGTTGGGGGGAGGCTTGAGGACTGGAGTTGGGCACCCTTGGTGTAAAGCAACAAAATAACAAAACGGACATGGTTTGAAAAGACCAGGAAACATCCGTCCTTTATTCTTGTAAAAAGCCCGGTCAGCTTTATGTATAGACTTGTATTAACGATGCTGCACCATGTTGAATAAAGACTCGTATGATTTTGACATTCTTTATTTTGTACACAATTCCTTAATTAGGTACGTCTGCATTCCTGCATTCCTGTCTTGAAATCCCTTTTGGTAAATGAATCCCCCTCTAACCAGGTTTTTGCCTTCTACTTTCCTCTGCTAGCATCAGTGAACCATTATTGGAGCAGTTAGTAATAGGAGGATTTAGGTCAACAGTACTGAGCGCACTACCATAATGTGATGTAAAGGCTTCTGCAGGTTTATGGTAGAATGTAGAATTGGGAGCAGTTATTCCTGTGCTGTACATTTTATTTAATATTAGCTACATATCCATCGAGATGCCTCAAATCTGGAGGATTTTTATTTTGTATGTGAAAAGTGGATGCCATATATCTTCTCACCAGTAAAAATAGATGTATACATCCAGTGTGACAGTACAGAAATAGCGTTGAGGAACAGTAATCCAGATAAGAAGCTCTTTATACTGTACTCATTTACAGATTACCATACTTTGAGACTTTTATTTTTATTAGTTCAGAACATGTGGCTACTTTCGATGTCTCACCTAAAATTCTCTACGTTTAATAAAATGATAATAAATACAATGCTTACAGTGTAATGTCTGCAATAACTGTTAATAGAATTCCATCCTCCCCCTTACATGATATGTAGGTAGAAATAAGAACCACCACATCGAAAAAAACATGTATAACTTCTTTGCTCGCTTGTGCCATGGTGTTGTGATGTATAAGTAACCTGTCACAATGTTTCCGGTCCACTCAGAAATAAAATTCGAGCTTCATCGCCTGTTTTTCTTGCAGATTCAGCAAATAACAGCAATGACTCAATTGGCAATTTGGCAATTATTTTTTTTTCTTTTCAATTCTACCGTGCATCGTTATTGAGTAAATTATGGAAAGCCAATTTTCTAATGGGAGACCATAATGTTATATTCTGTGTGCTTTGCTCTTCAGAATAGATGTGTAGAGACAGGTTGAGTTCGGTGTGTGATTTGTCACCTTGCTTTATGTGCATGCTGAAGTTGCATTACGTATTAGAAGGGAAGATATTTTTAGACTTGAGTCATTTGGGTTCAGGAGTAGGAAGCCGAGATCTATGCATACAGTGAAATCCTCCCGATAGGTTTATAACATGTCTACTAAATCAACAGTGATTTATTTATTCCCAGCTGCGTGGGAAAATGTAGAGACGTATCGACTACGTCAACAACCGCTCCAATGTTCCCAGGCCAAAGTGTGAATTCACGTTAATGGCTGCATCTTGTTACCACTGTGGACATTATATGAAGTATGTTTGGCTAACCTTTGTGTGACAGGTGGATGGGCTTAAGTGCCCCTTTGGCTTTGCCGCACTTGAAGGAGCGGCTCAGCGAGTAAAAGCACTGACTCTTAAAAGCATAAGGCCGCAATTATAGTGGTGTGGCGCGGCGCAAGCGCGCGACGCCGGAACAAATTAGTGTAGACAAATGAAGGCACACATAGTGCGCGCGACCAAGCGCTACGGAGCGCCAGATAATAGAGGAGACAACCGAAGTTGTTTTTGGAGCGTGACGGCCGCGTCACGTGAGCGGTTTGGCCAATGAGGGCGATCCGCTCACGTGACATCACAGCCACGCCTCCCAATCGCTGGAAGCCTAGTTTGTTTCGTGTGTGCGACGTCGCGCATTGGCACTATAATCGTGGCCTAAAACACGGGGCCTGGTTCAGATCCTGGTGTAATTTCCTTGTAACCTCGGGCAAGTCCACTTATCTCCGTGTGTCTCAGGCACCAACAAATAGATTGTAAGCTCTATGGGACAGGGACTTATACCTGCAAAAATTCTATGTATAGCAGTGTACACTGTCAGTGATACAGAGTACAAGAAAAATGCATTATTATGGGTGGAAACTATTCCAAAAAAAAACCCAGCAAGCTCTTTTTGGGAACCCCTGAGCCCCCACAAAATATGTATATAAGTGTCAAAATGGAGTGCTTTTGAGCGTGGCATATGTATACAACAAACGACAGAGAAGCCCAATGCTACATCCAACATGACAAAAATACACAGTAAAATACTTATATATTCTCTTGAAAAAGGGTCATTTAGTTTAACCCTTTGGCCAAAGCATTGTAAGCTTGCGAGCCACGACAAGGCAGACCCTGTTCGCAAGTCCTAACACTACCAGATAAAATACTAATAATATATCTCTATTAGGATTACAATTCTCATTTACCTCTATTAGGAGGGAGAAAGACCACATTGGATCTATATCCAGTAGAATGAAGGGACCTTTAATTCTACTGAATATAGATCCAATGTGGTCTTTCTCCCTCCTAATAGAGGTAAATGAGAATTGTAATCCTAATAGAGATATATTATTAGTATTTTATCTGGTAGTGTTACTACTTGCGAACAGGGTCTGCCTTGTCATGGCTTACAACGCTTTGGCCAAAGGGTAAAACTAAATGACTGTTTTTCAAGAGAATATATAAGTATTTTACTGTGTATTTTTGTCATGTTGGATGTAGCATTGGGCTTCTCTGTCGTCTGTTGGAAACTATCCTAGCAAGGAGAGGGGCGCAAAAGACACGGGAACTCGCAAAAAGTGACGCAGAGAACAGTGGCAGATTATCAAAGCAATCCTATAGTCTACCTTTTTGTAAGATAAACTTGGTACTATTTTCACCAGTAGCTCGTTTTGAAAAGAGCCCCTTCCAAGGTAGCCAAGAATGACTGGCTGTTTAAAATAGCTGAACTGGGGTTCACAACACTTAGATTTTATGCAAATTGGGGGGGGGGGGGGGGGAAGAAACGTAATTTTGCACATTGAGTCGTACTGTACAAGTACAAAATTACAAGAAATAATGGTAAGGCCTATCTGGCACTAATAGAATTATTTATCAAAGTTTCCAGATTGCAAAGCAGATCAACCAGAAAATACAATATAATCAGGACTTGACACTTTGACTTTGTTCGCACAATGCATTTGCTGTAGGGAACTTCATTAATAGGAAAGTAGATAGGGCAATCTGTTGCCATGCCCGCATGAACCAAGCGGGTTGTCAACCACATGCTCGGGGTCAGCACATTGCGGATCGGGTAGGCTGATTGTTGGGAGGGGCTGGGACTGACCCAATGTTGGAGAATGATGGAGGGTCCTAAAAAATTATTTCGGGGATCTTAAGGCAAGGCCCTCCCAAGGTATTTTCAGAAATACTACCAGTGTCATGTGCTACCCCAGGGAGACAGACGGAGCTTAGGGAGGTTAATGCATGGTTAAGAAAGTGGTGTAGGAAGGAGGGATTTTTTTTTTTTTTTTTTACAGCACTGGGACTCCTTTTCTGATATGTGCAATCTTTATGCTAGGGACGGACTGCAGCTCAATGAAGTGGGTGTCACGGGAGACCAGGTATTTACACCTTTATACCGGGATCATGTCACTGAGCAAAACTAAGAAGTAAAACAAATTGTGATTTATTCCTTAGAAACAGCTGTACACACATTGAATTACAATATACTGGAGAAAACACACTTACTGGGGGTCTGGGCTAAAAAACTAAACTTTCCTAATCAAAATAGTCCATAAAACAAAGTCTTTAGGTTGACCGGGACTCAGTCCGAAAAGTTCTGGCACTCAAATCGGCATGAGTTTCCAGACGCCACCGCTATATCTCTTCCGGAGATGCCAAATTCCTTGACCGGGAGATAGTACCAAACGTCCTGGTACTCTTTTCGACATGTAGTTCCAGCCATGACCACCACGTTCTCTTCTCAGAACTTGTCCCCGAAAAGTGGGACTTAGAAAATGTCGGGACTTGAAAAGCTCTGAAGCCGGTCGCTGCTATTTCTCCAAGAGCATCTTTTGGTGAGTTCAAATTTGCCGCTGCTGTTTTGGTGCTTAGAATCTGAGGTCCGGATTGGCTTCTGAGTTTCTTATAGTATTTCAGATTCATTCATGAAATACTACAGTCAATCTGAGACTGGGAATTTTACAACCAGCCAATCAGAGGGCTGCCAGTCTTCCAAAGCGAGGCAAGCGGTTCTTCTGAATGTAACAAGGGCATGCGCGAGTTTGCCACCTTAGCCACTTGTTATTCAGAAGCCACCCGCTGGGTTAGGTGCCTCCACATCTGGGAAGGCAGATGCTAGCCAGGATGGCTTGCATTGTTTCCCGGACGTGGGTAATCCACCTAACCATCCTGCCCAAATGGCTTTAACACCTCTGGCAGCATCTGTGGTTTTCAGGTACGGACCTAGGACAGACTTAGTGGCACCACAAATTGGTAGCCCACTAGCCCCCCTCATAGTAACGTCTTTAAAAGTCCCAGCTTATAAGTATAATACATTTACAAACATCTCAGTTCAATAAAAATATACTTTTACCTTGTCTAAGTCTTCTGGGCTATGAGGGGTAGAATGGGACTATATACTTTTCTTCCCACTTGCCATATACCCGGGATACATAAATCCCTAAGCTCTCATTTACCTTTCTGGTCTGTGCTGAAGCAGGGAAACCTGGCGGTGAGTTATGTAACTGTTTTCAAGGGAGGATTTTGACTGGGGTGATATGTCTATATGTCCCTGGGAATCTGACCTGGATACATTTTTGGGGTAACCAGCAACTCTGGACCCCGGCTACCTAGACACAATCTGACAACACTTTTACCGCAAACCCCCCTCCCCCCTTGAAACTCATAGCTTGAGAATCTCCACTGGCTAGCACTCCCGGAAAGGTAAAACACACATAAAATCTATGTCATGCAATTACATTCATTGCAAGCACAATACAGTACACAGTATGAAGAGCTGACACTCTAAAACCTGAAATAAGACTCAGGGGTAACCAGCTGGGCATAATACCTTAATTGGTGGCATTGTAACCCCAAAAAGGTTGTTAAAAAGGTTTTGGGGGAGATTTTAAACTATCAAAGAGGCGAGAGGGACAAGAAACAGATTATGAACTGGACAGAATAGATAGGAATGGGGAAAAAGCAAGGGGTCATGGAGGGAGGTAGGATTTTGGCAAGGAAGGAGACATGCATTATAAATACACAATACAGTACTAGTAAACTTCTAAAGACTACATCCAATTGGAGTAGAAAGGCAGGAGGAGATAAGATAACAGTAGCATAGATGGAAAAAAAAAACCTTAAATGCATGCTTACTAATACAAGAAGCCTGACAGATAAAATGGGGGAGCTTGCATTAATAGCTACAAGGGACCAGTATAATATCATAGGCATTACTGAAACATGGTGGGATGAAACTCATGACTGGGCAGTTCATTTAGAGGGTTATTCCCTTTTTTGGAAGGCACGAGCAAATAGAAAAGGTGGTGCTGTATGTTTATATGTTAAACCAGGTTTAAAACCTATTATAAGGGAAGATGTTTATGAAGGGAATGATGAAAACGTAGAGACCTCGTGGATACAAATTAGCAGTGGAGGCAAAAGTATGAAGAAAATGTTTGTAGGGATTTGCTATAAACCACCATCTATGAGATCGAGGAAGCCAAAATACTTCTGCAAAAATGGAGAAGGTACAGTACATTTGCAGGGAAACGTAGAAGATAAATGGGCAGTCTTTAAACCATTGTTAGACAAGCACACATCAGTGTATATACCCTTGGGTAATAAGTATAAAAGAAACAAACAAGTCTAAACCAATGTGGCTAAATAAACAGGTAGGGGAAGAAATGGACAAGAAGAGGAAGGCGCTTAGATTCTTGAAGTCAGAAGGGATGGAGGCATCGTATCAGAATTATAAGGAATGTAACAAAAGGTGCAAAAGAGCAATCAAATTAGCAAAATTTGAAAATGAAAAAAGTATTGCAATAGAAAGTAAGATCAACCCTAAAAAGTTCTTTAAGTACCTTAATAACAAATAATAGAAAAGAAAAAATAGGACCCTTTCAGTTTGAGATGGGCAGGCAAATATATTATTCATATATTGGAGATAAGGAAAAAGCAGAAGTATTAAACAAATTATTTATCTCTGTGTTACCAGGTAGGAATCAATAATAAATGTTAAAAAAAATGGCTCTTACGCTACCACTTACCTGGCACTATTTTTTGGATTGTTCTCCGTGAAAGGGAAGTACTACAGTTTTTTTTAATAAAAAGAGCAAGGAAAATCTGGAGCAACAGCGGTAGGAATCGAATCCTAAACTATTTTGCATGGGAACCCAGGTGTAGGCAAAAAGATGCAATGTGGCTTTATTGAGACATATACAAATAAAGCAGTCTCAGAGTAGAAAGCCTCCCACGCGTTTCACGCTGTAGTGGTGCTTTCTCAAGGAGTACTGCACATACAAATGGGTGTGTGCTGGGTGTGTGCTGGGTGTGTGCTGGGTGTGTGCTGGGTATGTGCTGGGCTAGTTTGAGGCACGTTTAAGGCATTTCTGCATTGACTAACGACCCATAGGATTAACACAGCAGGGATCCCTGGCAGTCCAATTCAGTTTGAATGGGACTGCCAGGGACCCCCCGCTGTTAATCTGATAGGCCATTAATCAATGCAGAAATGCTGGGGCTAGTTTAAGGAAAGTTTAAGGCATGTATTCAGAATGTACCTGGGTGTTTCCTGGGTTTTTTGGGGAATTGCCACTGGTTTTTGTTAGAATAAGAGTTGCCTCTACTGTATACTGTATATAAAGACACATGAATAAGTAAAATCATCAGACACAGCTGAATGTGACTTACGAAAATCAAACAATGAAACCCCGTCCAATGGGATGGTGGACATGAACTCTCCAGCTGAGTATGCACTGTGTAGAATTTGTCAAGATGTTAATGGATATCACAAAATTAACATGGCTGGAGTACATACATAATATTTAAATTACCATTTTTTAATTGTTTCAATATTATTTTAAATAGTTTTGACGTTATAGTATTTTGACAAATGTCTTTAATAAAAAGAGGGAATACAGTATTCTAATGGAACAAAGTAAAATATATCCACTATTGTTGTAACATTAAGGTGAGAATACATACGTTTTAAACGTGGGCTGCATCAAGACAAAATTGGTGCTAGACGTGGAACGCTATCCAACAGAAATGAATGGAAGACAGCAAGGAATTGGTTAATAGCCTCTATTGGATAGCAGAGAACTTGGGTCAGATTTCAACGAAAAATAGTCAATACAAACTGAACCAGAGTCTCTATCAATGACAGATAATAATAATATTCATTTAAAAAAAATATTTATAATCTTATTTAATATTGAGACCACGTTGGTGTAAGAACAAATGTAACAAAAACACAGCATTAGTCCTCATTATAAGGAAACACAATAATGAAAACCGGTAAATACCTCTATAAACTAATGAGAAACTCCCAATCAAAATCTAAAATTAGAACTCTCAAAGAGATGGAGTTCTCTCAAACAAAAATTCAATGGAAGCACTTGAGATCACACTCAGAATTCAAGCCGTGAGGCTGAAGTGTATTGAGTGAAGATTCAAAAAGCTTCTCTTTGAAAAAGTATTTTGATCCCATTGCCACCACATTTGGGGACAGGAATGTGTTCTACGGCTGTGTATTTGAATGAGTGTCGAGAGTCTGTCTGACAATCCACAAAATGTTTTGACACGAGATGACTGGTATCCTTGTTGGAAATTAGTCCTAAATGTTCCAATTCTCGTATTTTTAGTAATCTGGTGGTTAGTCCCACATTTTCTCTGTGGCAACCACAGGTGAGTAAATATACTACATAACTAGTCTGACACGTAGTAAAGGTTTTAATGGTACGTTTCCCAGTTCTATTACTGTTTTCAAAGGTCTGTGTTTTTTGTGAATAGGGACAGATCTTGCAGTGGCCACATCTGAATGAGCCCTTCAAATGTGGAAATAAACCAATGTTCTGACATGATTTCTGTGTGTGTAACATACTGGGTGATGTTAATGTTTGTGACTTTGTGAAAATAACTTTGGGATCAGAGGATACTATGTTGCGTATAAGGGGATCTAAAGAAAAAATACTCCAGTGTTTCTTTACTATTGAGAGACCATAACAGAGGTGTAGTTGACCCCCCCCCCCTCCCCATCCTCCATCGTCGGCGGAGTTGTGAGTCCCCCCCCCCCCCTGTTTAACACCTCGCAAGCCCCCTCTATTTCCCTCCCTGTTTTCATGTATTTCTTTGGATCTTCACTCTCAATACACTTCAGCCTCACGGCTTGAATTCTGAGTGGGATCTCAAGTGCTTCCTTTGAATTTTTGCTTGAGAGAACTCCATCTCTATCTACTTTGAGAGTTCTAATTCCAGATTTTGATTGGGCGTTTTTCATTAGTTTATAGAGGTATTTACCGTTTTTCATTATAAGGAAACACAATAATGAGGACTAATGCTGTGTTTTTGTTACATTTGTTCTTACAGCTACACCTAACCCTCCTTTCCCGGGTCTAAAGGTGGTTACATCAGATTGACCATATACATAGCAGTGCTCAGTCTCATACCTGTTCAGAGTGCTGGGTAGGTGCAGGCTGGGCATGGCTATGCAGATAGGACAAGGATGGGCATCAGGAATTGTTTATAGCCGAAAAAGAGAGGGAGTGGCTCAGTGAGTAAAGACACTGACTGGCACTGAGTCTGAAGCAGGGGAACCTGGTTCAATTCCCGTTGTCGGCTCCTTGTGACCTTGGGCAAGTCACTTTACCTCCCTGTGCCTCGGGCACCAAAAACATAGATTGCAAGCTCCACGGGGCAGGGACCTGTGCCTGCAAAAATGTCTCTGTAAAGTGCTACGTAAAACTAGCAGCGCTATACAAGAACATGCTATTGTTATTATCTGTTTATAATGCTCCAAACACTAAGGTTACACTGTGCTTTACGTGGTAGCTCTCACTCTTCTGCTGGGAAGGTACTTAGGCTCATTTGGGCTTCACCCAAATGAAGCCCTTTGTAGTGCTTACTCCAACACTGGGGAGGTATTTGGCTTATTACCCGTAGTAAGGGTTAAATTGGCAGTCTCTTGCATAGTCGGTGATGCCCCATATTATATGGACTTCTATGGAATACACTCTGGCCTCCGGGATTTATGTCCCGCTACTCTGTACCGCACACTTCTCCCATACCGCTCTAATCAGGATTGCATTACGGACCCTCCGGTTGGGCCGATCCAAACACACTCCGGAGTTGCTAACAGGGAACTCCTCGCTATCTTACAGAAGGAAGCATGCTTTTAGTAAAAACAATTAGGTATCTTTACTACTGGTGCTTAAGGGCGCGTTCCCTAACTGGAAACAACAAATGGTGACAGGATACATCTTAACACATTGTAGCTATACACTTAAACCTATATACAGGACTCCGTAAAGATCCCAGGAGACCTCTGATGAGTCTGTCTCTAGAACATTGGGTGTAGCTATATATAACCTATCGCCCTATGTTGATATCACTGGTCACAAGACATACTGGGGTGTAGCTGTACCTTTTTGCATAGTCATCCTACATCACATGGTGGGGAGGGGCAATATCAGAGTCTGGTCTGGTAAACCCATTAAGGCTGTTAACCGCTTACATAATTGGTCCCCGGCAAAGGGCTACATACAGATATAGACATATTGTTATACTTTATTTCATTTAACACGTGGGAACTTAAACAAAACAAACAGCAAACAACCAGAATGCCCTCCTAGCTACTACTGACAAGGCCATAGATCTCGCTGGCAGCTTTTTCTGAATTCAATGATGCCTCGGATATGAACTCCGCCACTAGCCTCAGCTCAGAGAATGCCTTGACGATCTGGGATCGTTTGACTAGTTTCTCTAGAACCTCTTCTAGGTTTGGAAACTACCGTTTCAGTGCTCTAGATTTGGATGTTATGGCCACCTACGGCCTACACGCTACTCATGCAGCCGTAAAATAATTTTTTTAAGCCCCTTCCATGCGCCTGTCCATAGCGTCATGGGAGGCTGCGCCATCCACTGGTAACATTGTATATGTCTCTCGAATCTTGAGATCACGGCATCCACTTTAGGAGGTAAATCCCAGGTTTTCGCTGATTCTTTTGTTTTTTCTCGAATGGGAACATCCTGGTGAATTTTCTGTACATGGACACACTTGTCGGGCTGTGTCTATTCATTCTTGATTATTTGCTTTACATCGTACACAAAAAAAGGCTCTAGCCTTTATATGGCGGCCTTTGAAAATACGATCCTTCGGTACTGTAAGGACGGCTTGTTCTCTATGTGCAGAACTTCATTTACCACCTTCGTGAGAGGCTTAGTGAGCTGCAAATCAAACACCAACGATTCCCTCTGTGGAATAGTCATTATTCGACGACTCAATATCTGCCTCCATGCTGCAAAATTGATCCTCTTCCGACTCCCCAGAGGAGGAGTCCTGCAGTCTCTCCAAACTGGTGTGACCTTTTTACTTGTTTTTTTTTTTTTATTAAAAAGCCCACTTATTCTCCTTTGTGTGACATCACCGTGACTCGTGCTGCATGACCCCATGGAGCTGTTCTTCCCCCCTCCTCTCCCCTCCCCCGCGGCGGCCTTGGTCTGTGCCAACGGAAGAGGGCCACGTACACAGGCGCTTCGGCATGTCTTGCAGCTGCTACCTCCGCGGACTTTGATCGGCGCCTTGGAGTTCAGGTTTCAGAGGGAGGAAGAGGCCAGAACTTCCCTGGATCGACTACCCAAGGCAGTCAGGTAAGCCTCACTTGAACAATTTAAAACAACAAACTACCTCTGCTTATTAACATGAGACAGAAAAAGACTACCTCGGGTGGAAAGGAGGAGCTGTTTATGGTCCTCCCACAAATAGAACAGAAAAAATTCCATCTCAACTGTAGGGTGGGAGCTTAACCAATTGTCCCCATGGCAGTGGTCACCAAACAGGAAGTAATCCTGTTGGGTCGGACCAGTAGACTATTCCAGTCACTACAGTAGGTGCCTTAGGCCTGTTAAGTCAATAGTTATTGATGGACAGCGGAGAGCCTTTCAGGAAGTGTGGGATGGAACTCATTTAAACATACTTTGCATATCTCCCAGGGTACCTCCAGTGTGCTCCTTTTTCAGCAAACGCATCTCTCATTTATATGTAGGGGATATATACATGCACATACATACAATTGGAGACGGTACTAAAATGTAAGCTCTTCCTCCTCCCGAAAACCCGGCAGGTGACGGAGACAGATCTGTGGAATTCCACGGTTGAGGACAATCAGGACAGGACAAAGCGTGTCACATTCCAAGAAAAACATTGAGCCATCTCTAGCAACCACCTCAGATTGCATGGGACAGGGTCAACCAGTCTTGGCTTTATATTTCAATTTAATTAACAAGAGACCTTGTTAGAGGGGTCTTTGGTGACTTATATAGAAAATCTTCAAACTACGTTGCATACTGTATACCCCAAGAACCTCTCCATCTACATTTATGTTAAATGAGCCTCTTAAAAAAATTAAATAGTTATATATACTCAGGTTTTTGCAATTAAGCTTTCTAAACAGAATGTGATTGTTAGTTAAAGTTACTTTCTGAAATGGTATTGTAACTATCGGGCTATGTTTGTCATATGTGAAGTGATATACTCTTAAGGTCACAGTGCCACTTTGCAGAATATATCATACTATATATAATATTGCAATATAGTGAAAGCTGCCAGATATATTCTGTGGCATTTGAAACAATTGTTTCACGTCACGTGTTTAATAGCTTTGCAAACGTAGACCAGAAGCCAGATCTCAACTTAGTTTAGAACATTTTAATTTGCTAGTCCACTTCAAGCATTGACTTGTGTATATTCCATAAACAGTATTATCCTTAAAGCAGCAACATGTGACCTATGTTAAAAAAAAAAGTTCTGTTGTATTAGTGACTATTATTCAACTTAATGCAATTTTTAAAGCATCCTTTTCCCCAAGCAGTGCAAGGTCTTTACAACACCTTCATGTTTGTGATAATTTGTTACCAATGTTCCCAGAAGTTTGAGTTGCAAACTGTAATAAATTACCTTAGGAATAAGGATACATTGTAGCTGCTGAGTTACACTGGCTGAAGGATTGATTGAAACTGGGCCATTACTTTAGGCACACAATCAGGATTTTGACAGATTTATAACAGGAGCACCAAACGATTGCCAGTTTAGATAAGAATGTAGAATTCTTCATTAAATACAAGTTGTAAAATATATACCATAGTCTAGTACAATTATTGGTTGAAAGAAATACAAGGTATTATAGATACTACCTCTGGAATGCACTCAGTGCTGTTATTAATGAAGGTATATTGATAAGAAAATGATAGCTCTACTGAAACATTAGACGACACATTGTTGGTGATGGAAGAGCTCAGATCGGATTAACACCAGTATATACTGTAGGTGAATATATAGTTATAGAACAGTATCCTTTTGTTGCACTCAAATGTCCTCATAATAAAATAGAACATTTCATAAACATAAAAAAAAGGAAATGAAGACGTAGAAATGTAATATTAAAAACCCTTGGTATAAGCCAGAGCTCGACCCCTTCTTCACAATGTTATATGTAGAGCTACATTCCATGTGATGGCACACCAAATGAACGAGTTACATTAAAACAATTTCATTAAAGGGTCAAGCTCTAGATTAGACTAGAGTTACTTAAAATATTGCGTTTCTGGGTTGTTTAGTTTCCTTTTTATTTCTATATAAATTAAAGTGTTGTATATAAATTATAAAGTTATTTTGAGTAAGATTAGTGCAACTAAAGCATACAGTTCTATAAATATATATTTATAAATGATATGGACAATACAAGGCATGGTAACAAGTTAAACCAAACCACCATTGAGAGTTTGATATGTGGTTTATTTTTTGTGAACAACAGTTTGTTTCTGATTAAATTATATATATTTTTTAATCAGTTAATGAAAACAAATTGAGACATTTAAATCGGTACACTTTCATCTCCTCTGTGTCTGTGCTGCTACACGGAGGTTTATCTCTCTGTAGGAAACCATGGTTCACTTCCTCCGTGAACCATTTTTTTTAACTAGAAGTGCTAGATGATCCGTCTGTTTTTCCCCACCAGTGTTTTTTTTGGTTAAAACTGGAATTCCTAATGGGAGGGAAATTAAAAGGAGGTCAAAGCTAAAACCTATTGGCTAATTCTCTGCTTTAATAAATATGGTGCTGTCTTTTGCAACGAGGAATGAACTCCAGATCCACAGGACCGGCTCGGAGTGATGAAATATTAATATGCAAACCTTAAAGATATTTTCCTATTATAAAAACCATAGGAATGTCCTTTTTTAAAATATGCCACACTTTCCCCACTACCAATATCTATATACATTTGCTAATAAAATGACCTACGAAACTCTGCTTGGTTTAGAAAAGAAGCAATTTATTGTAGAAAATGAAAGTCAGTCACCAAATCGAAGGATCAACAATATATATACACACACACTATACAAGAGAAAAGCCCCATATACTGTAGTTAGAAAAAGTCAAAATACATTGAATTCACCAGCCGCAAACTAGTGAGTTACATATGAAGACAGTGATAGTTTAAACAAATGTAACTATCGATTATAACATTATCGACAACAACATTGACAATAAGTAAAAGCAAAAAAAGCACATTCCCATTTAGCATAATTTAAAACTTCAATAAAATAAAGTGATCACTGTTTTTCATGATGTAATGTTACAAAGCTGGTCATAAAATAGCAATCTTATTAAATAAAGGGTCTTGCGATGACCCCACAGTTGTAGTGGTCAGGGCTGTGTATGTTATGGTGTAAAGGGAAAGCAAAGGCACGGTCTTAAAAAGCACACCACTACACTCGGACGTAAGTAGGAATGCACGTCATTATTTCCATTGTGGTTTCCCAAGTAGTTGCTTTGTAACAAGCTACTATGTCCCTAACGTCTCTCGGCACATATGTTGTATGGATAAGGCTGCAAGGTCATGCCCAGCTTTGGCTTGAGATTGGGCACAAACCCATGTGGAAAACACAGGTGAAACCGCTGCAGCAGCGCGGTGAAGAACAGGTACATTTCCATTCGGGCCAGTTGTTCTCCAAGGCAATGTCTTCTACCTAAGCAATTAAAAACAGAGCAATTAAAGTTGATGCAACACAACACACTTATCAGTCAAACAAACTCACAGCAAGTTAAAAAGATACGAGTGGGAATTCATGCAAATGTACAACCAATGGGATTCTTCCTTCCCTGCTGGTATGCTAAAATATTTCATCAAGGATTCTGCATTGGTCTTTGCAGAATCTGGCTATTAGAGCAATTTCAGCCAGAGGCCCCTAATAGGGATTGCACTTTAAATGAGCTACATTGTTTTTTTTTTGTTTATCTTGGAAATTATTCTGTAGCATGTCCTTTGTACATATTGGGATTTAACCCCCTTCATTTTCATAATGCCCATTGCAATAGGATCCATACATTGTGGCTCAGGTGTATTAACACTAAATGGCAGTAAGTGTACTAGTGAGGAAATGGCCTAACATTTACTGTGCTACACAATAGAAGACAAACCTTTCTGCTTTGTGTGTAGTTGTTTAATACCAGACTTAATCTAGCTAAACAACGAATACACTGAATTCTAATGGACGGTAACAGTGAAAATGTAATTTACATAGAGCTTTAGGTACAATGAACGAGAAAAATGGAAGGAAAAAATATATGGGCTGGAAAGTAAATAGCTGTTCTAAAATAGAGGCATTAGTCGTTGGTACTTAAATCATTTGTTGCCCTAACATGTTGTAGGTTGATGGTATGATAGAAAATTCAGATTGCTACATTTGTTCCTTAAGTTTAGTTTTGAGAGGTTGTGATACCTTTTAATGGGCTGAGATTTGAAGTGCTCACAGTACACATACAATTACATCTATTAAGAACTGTCTTGTCTTGTACATTTAATGTATTGATTGACAAAGTGATTAAGATGAAAGGTGTGTGCATATATATGGGTACTTTTACAGAGTAGATGTCGCTGAAATCACTTGGGAAAGTAAAGCCATCAGGGGATTGTGATAAAGGGCAGTGCAAGGAGAGACAATCTAAATTTAGCTGCTTATCTTACAAATAAGACAAACTCCTTATGTCCATCATACCACATGAGCAACGAAATGGGCATGTGTGGGTTTGATACTAGGTATGAAAGGTGCACGTAACAAGACATCTTGTATTAACACTACTGGCATCATTTTACCTGGAAAATATGAAACGTACAATATAAACATGACATGTTTTATATGTATTGAACAGTATTTCTTACCCAACGAAAAAGGAACAAAAGCGTCTTTCTTAATAAACTGGCCAGCGCTATCCAGAAACCTCTCTGGATAAAACACTTCTGGGTCACACCAATATTTTTCATCAAAATGCACAGAGTAAAGGTTGGTGATGACCGTGGTGCCTTCAGGGATTGAATAACCACGCACAACCGTGTCCCTAGAGGTAGCATGGAAAATCCCTAAGGGAGCGATATTGCAGAATCTTAGAATTTCGTGTAAAACGGCTTCTGTGTATGGCATTCTGAATTTCTCTTCTAAGGTGGGGATCCGGTTTGGTCCAACAACAAAATCTATTTCTTTCTGAACTTGGCCTGTTAAACGGAGAAAGGACAGAGTTAATAAAAAATAAATAAAAAAAAACCCCACGTAATTGTAACGTTCTTGGTGGCCAATGGAATTTGTACCATCTGGATTTTCCCCCCCATACAACAGAATTTGCCCCAAAGCACATTGTCATCAAAACCCCATCCTCAAATCTATCCATGGCCATTAAATGTCATTTAGCTACATGGACAGACAAGATCAGTAAATATATTAACTATACGAGATACAATACGCATGTATATCTTCATTGAGGATAAGAAACTATGACCAACATTAATTTTTTGTCCACCCAATACATTTTCAACTAATGAGTTTAATGCAAAGAGGACTTCTAATAATGGTTTGATACCTGCTAGCAGCAGCAGCAACATTAAGCACATCTGAAATAGCTGTTTTTTCAGCAACGGAGGGAGTGAATCAGCAGTGGATGCTTCAAGCGGTGCTTTGGTGGCAATTGTTTCAATTACAGGGTTTCTGAATATAGCTGTGCCCAGCCAAACTGTACCTTGACACCAAGATTTTGTTTCACATTTATTTCCATGAATAGCATTATCTCACATACATCTTACTCCAAATGTCCTTTACTTATTACAATTTTTGTAGTAGTTTTGTAGTTAAGAAATTAGTTTCTGAAACAGCTTTGTGGGGGCGCTTAAAAATGTCAAGAAAGGTAGAGTACTCACGTGGACTTGTAGAAAGGTGTATTTATTATTACAAATGGTCAACATTTCGGTCCCAACTGTGCATTATTATTGTCATGCTCACAGGCAACACTAAGGATATAGAGCACCCAATTAGGGATTTTTCCTTGCCAACTTTAAAGGTCCAGGTTGGGATCAACACAACCATTTTTATTAATAAATACACCTTTTACCAGGTTCGTGCAAGTGTTCCCAACCTTTTATTGATATGTTAGATAGATAAAGCAACCTATGTCCTTTTGGGCACCTGTAATTCCAATCACGTGAGTGCTCCTTTTTATATCGGCTTTTAAAAATGGCCATTATGGTGATTATTCTATAAACCGTTTTAGAACTACCACAAGTTAATTCCTCGGTTAGACATCAATAGCTAATTGGCAACTAAACACAGACGTTTCAATAGACTAACATTGTAGCACAGTGTTTTTCAACCAGGGATTCTAGGAACTCGTTGGGTTCCCCGGGCATTTCTAAAGGGGTTCCCTGTAATTTTCAGGTCATTTTAAAACAGTTACAAATACTGTACAGTACTGAAGACTTTACAATGCACCTGATCTCAGACGCGCTATTAGAGAGGGTTGGGGTTCCGCAGAATGCATCTGATCTCAGACGCGCTATTAGAGAGGGTTGGAGTTCCTCAGAATTCCACATAGGGTTCCTTAACCAAAATAAAGTTGGAAACCACTGTAATGTACCACAAGGGTTATGCCAGGTTCCTTCTCTTGGATTTATGGTGACTACTTACTATTTATTTCTACTGTTAGAATAAAGATGAGTGTCTCACCTTGAATGTTGGGATAAAGAGCCATGAACAAAAACGCCCATCTTAAAACATTGGTGGTAGTTTCTGTTCCAGCAATGAGGAGTTCTCCAACAGAGAAGATCAGATTCTCAGTGGAGTACGTGGAATCTGGATCGGCTTCATTCCTATCCATCTCATCCAAATAGGCATCGATAAAGTGATGGGGTGACTGGGGCTTCCGATTTTCGGAAAACCGCTGTATGATTCTCAGCAGAAAGTCATACACTTCCGATGCATTTCTGAAAAGCTGCTGATGCTTCCCAAAGGGCAGGATGCCTATTAGAGGAAATGCATTGTACAGGAACACCCAGGCACTTGTTGCCAGTTCAATATTTTCACTGAATATTTCAATCATGTGCAGGAAATCTGTGTCATCGTATCTAAACCGCTCCCCAAATATGATCAGGTTGGAGACGTTGGAGACCGCAATCGTTATCAAGTGTTTAGGGTCGAACGCTTTGCCTTTGTATGTGTCAACAGCGTCAAGGAAGAACAGGGACTCTTCTGAAATCTTGTTCTCGAAGGACTTCTGACCGTATCCAAAGTTACGGAAACAGCTGACAGCCAACTTGCGATGCTCTGTCCAACAACGACCATATTTTGCATTAAGGAGTCCTGAAAAAAGTGTCAACCGAGATATGTAACCAATTAAAAAACAAAATGGAAACTCCAGTAATGTGCATTACTTCATAAACTCCATAGATTGGCAGGTGGAAAATAAAAATCGCCCTTATTTTTCCTTCTCCAAGCACAAAGGGATTTGGTTTCCACTCCAGTTGGAGAAGCGACACTACACACAGGCGTTCAATTCAGCAGGATGTAAAAGACAGATAGTAGAATGAAACTCGCCACTTGAACAACTATCCAACAGGCCGTTATTATGGTCGCTATTCTGTTACAATAAGAAACATTCATTTAAAGGAGCAATCCAAGCAAGCAATTTTATTAGCAAATTTTTTTTTTTACAAGGGATTGAACGGGTCTCCAGAGCTGAACCCCATTAATGTCAGCTCAGAGGACCCCTCGCTTCCAGACATTCAGGCCTCTGAAGGGTGCGCTGGTATCTCTGCAAAGTTTAAAGCTCCCGCGTCACATGGGCCAATAGGAAGCCGCACCAGATGACATCACACTTTCCTATTGGCCTGAAAGAGCTTTGAAATGCAGCCATTACGGATCCCCTGCTAGTAAGTATCTAAATTAATGGGACTCTGCTCCGGAGACCCCCTGCTCTAATCCCATGACTAAAAAATAAATACATTGCCTGCTTGGGTTACCTCTAAATTCCAGGACTAATCTAGTTATTTGGAAAAAGGGTCAAACCTACCTCCCATTTTAGTCAACTTGTGAAACAAAGGAAGCGACGGTCGATCGGCAAAGACATCACTCTGGCCAACCAAGCATTCCTTCACCACATCGTAGCCATTCAGAACCACGGTAGATATGCCTCCCAGGTCCAGACTGAATATCTGAAGTGATAGGAAGCGACAATGCTGTCATTTAGTACTGAAAGACATATACAAATTAAACATGGTAGCCCAAACTGGGGGTTTTTGTTTGTCTTCTTCCGGATCAATATACTGTAAATGCAAATATAGGACAAAGTATCTGTCATCTCAATGTAACATAGGTGAACTCTATGGACACAGGTCTTTTTTCCAACCTCATCTATGTATCTAGGTTGTTTTGCACAACTGTAATTGTTTCTGCACAAACTGCAAACAGCTTGCTCTTGAAGCAATGGCGTTATCCTCCTGCAAGCAAGTTATCTTATCGAAGGAGAAGTGGCACACTTAATAGTTGATAGGGATATGGAATATAGTTCCGACCCTGCAACAAGTTTCCTTTATCATGCCAAACTAGAATTAGATAGGATTGTGAAAGCATTTAGGGCTAGATAATAAACATTGAGGTCCACATTTACTAAACGGTGCTAAGAATTAGTGCACCTTGATGTTTATTTTAAAAAAATGCTCTGCAATGCACTGGCACCCCCTGCTGCACAGAAGTAATTTAATATGAGAGCAAGAATGTGACTTGGGTGTGCCTCTTCAGTCAATTACCTACATAGACGTTGCTCAGTGGGACTGCACCTTGACGAACACCCGCCCCCTCCCACCCAGTGTTACATCAGACCTGGGCTCTCTTACATCACTCTGTAAGGGAATGTTATGTATGTGCATACTGATTTTGTCTTGGGGGCATACATGGTGAAAGATGAAGGACAGGCGCAGAAGTGCACAGACCAAGGACATCCTGGCATGAAAATGACACAGAGAGGTATTTTCAACCTGCATATCTCGGCGTCAGTGTATCGAAGACATTGTGCACCTATTTTGCCCTGAGTCAGTCTGTGTTTTAGTGCCTGTCACTAAGAGGAATTAGGGATGGGACAAGTGTCACATCATAATGAACGGTAACGAAGTCTGCATCCAAGTCCTTTCCCCCCTCTCCATTGGCATCAAAACATTCCCTGCCCAGAGATTAAACACACTTTTTACATGTGATGGAACCAGAATAAATGAACACTTTATTTACCGTGTCCTGATACATAGACCTAAAACACTCAGATACTCCTAGAGTGCACGGAATAGTTTAATATTTCTTCATCCTTTCTTATACCATATGGCAGCATGCATAGCACACACAGGAGGCGTTAACAGTGAGGACAAGTGTAAGAACTAAATTGCTGTAGTTACCAGCCAAGTACATAAATACAAAAAAAAAAGTGTTTTTTTTGTTTTTGTTTTTTTAAATCTGGACGATACATGCCTGATATACATACATACACACTATAGTTATAGTGGAAGGATCTTAAACTGAAGAATTATGCAGCCATTTGAAAATGACTGATTTGGCCTCCACTTTAATGAAATTATTGGAAATCTCACAAGGGAAGCCATATTTATGGAGCCCCCCCACAAAAGTTTACAAAATGTTTTTCATCATCTAATCCTGCGGAGCGTTTTAAACAATGAAGTATGTGATTCGGTTTGCAAAAGTAGAGGCATTTTATAGATTACTGTGGTTTGATTTATTTTATTTATCCTTAATAGGATAAAAGGTTTTTTTTTGTGTTTTAAATCGTTACGTTCTAAATTAAAGGCCAGTGCTGCAAACGAAGATCGCTTTTGTAATCATTCTTGGCAATATTACATAAGCTTTCATGTAGATCATTAATTGGTATTGCATTGCATGCTCTCAGGTCTTTAACCCCCTCACTTTCCAAAACGTCACGTGTATCTAGGAAACAGGTTTCACGTAAGCAAATACCTAAGAAATAAGTACAGGGGTAGCCAACTCCAGTCCTCAAGGGCTGCCAAACAGGTCAGGTTTTCACAATATTCCTGCTTCAGCACAGGTGGCAGTCGTCAACTGTGCCTCTTATGCTGAAGCAGGGATATCCTGACCTGTTGGTAGCCCATGAGGACTGGAGTTGGTAGAATACCCCTGGATTAGTAGAATACCTACTGATATTCAGGTAATGATCAGTTTACAAAAAAACTAATTCAGTTTCTAGTATCCCATTTAAAAGAGTTCCAACTCTGGACTGTTCCCAGAGGTGAGGGAGTGCGAGGCAAATGGTCTGATCAGAATTTTTGTAAAGCGCCAACATATTCCACCGCGCAGTACAATAGGGGCAGAGAGTGATATAAATCACATAAATGACAGACAAGTACAAAACAGATTATAAAAAAAAAAGAGGTTGCTGCTACTGGGAGTTTACCAATTCTTAATTGTCAGATGAATATGCCACTGAATTAATATTTAGCATTGCATCGCACCAAACCTGCCTAGAACTAAACACAGACCCAGCATTTAATTTTGCAAATTAAAGCGATGTAAAGCTGTAATGATTCCCAAGCACTGGGTCAGGGGTAGCCAACCCTAGTTCTCAAGGGGCCACCAGCAGGTCAGGTTTTCAGGATATCCCTGCATCAGCACAGGTAGCGGTCAATATGACAGCTACTGATTGAGTCACCTGTGCTGAAGCCAGGATATCCTGAAAAACCAGACCTGTTGGTGGCGAAAACACTGAAATTCAGAGCAACTGCTTTCACCATGATTGTGTGCGCCCTGGGCAGTGTATCCCAACTCCGGTCCTCAGGAAACCCCAACAGGTCAGGTCTTAAGGATGTCCCTGCTGCAGCACAGGTGGGTCAATCAGCGGCTCAGTCATTTTGACTGAGCCACCTGGGCTGGAGCAATCCTTGTTGGGGTTCCCTGAGGACTGGAGTTGGGAAACACTGCGTTGAGGACTAGGTTTGGCCACCCCCCCTGACCTGGACCATGGGAATAAACCCAGCAGTAAATTCCCCTTCCCCCTCACCGTGTATTCATGGGATTGTGAAATACCTCTCCATGGACCTTACTTTGCTTCTTCATGTAGACGTGGGGATCGGAAGCCAGGGCGAGGATATTTCCTATGAGGGGTAACCCGGTGGGTCCCGGCGGGAAGCCCCTGGGTCTCCTTTGCTTTAGGATGTGCCTGACCATGAAGGCGGCAACGAGCAGCACCGCAGAGCCGGCCAGCACCGCGCACACCGGCGCTAGGAGCCCCATGCTCTGCTGCCAGGACCCCTCACTCATCGCTGCTGTGGGGGATTGTTCTGCTCCCAGATCTTACCAGTCCTATCCCCTCCCCGCGGCCGACACCCCCTTACACAACACTCCTCTTCCTGGCTGCTCCTCCTTCATCATTCTCAACCCCCCTTTCCTTGTCCATGTGCCCTTCAGTCTCTCTATGGGCCCCCTCCCCTCATAGTCTCGTCTGCTCTCCCAAGCTAAAGGGGAAAAACTGCAACCACGTGCGCGTTATGTGAACAACCCACTTCCTGGATCCGCCTCCAATTTGCTGATTGGTCGATAAGCCCTGTCACAGTCTCTTTCTGATTGGTGGACGGGTTAGAATGTGCCTGAGTGACAGAGAGTGGCAGACTGTCTGCATTTGGCAAACTGTAACCAGTCAATCCTTTTGTATTGCTCAAATATTTTACTCCATTAACATATATATATATAAATAATATAATAATATATAAATAAAAAAAAGGTATCACCTAATACTGAAGAACACACACACACACACGCGCGCGTGTGCGTGTGTTCTTCAGTATTAGGTGATACCTTTTATATATATATATATATATACACACACACACACACACACACACACACACACACACACACGTTGACAAATCACCAAAAAATCTACTCGCCACACAAAAAAATCTACTCGCCACCTAGTACCAAACGTGTGCTGCTTGGGCCAATATTTACTCGCCCGGGGGTTAAATCCACTCGCCCGGGGCGAGCAAATGTATAGGTTTGTCGAACACTGTATATATATAGGAAAACACAGGGGGTGCTCAGTGCTACATCCAAATGACAAAACATACATGGTAATAATTACAAGAAATGATGCTTCAATACTAATAACATTGCTAATGCTAATAATAAAATATGTTTTTTTAGTTAGAAATTTTGGCCAAAACATCATAAGCTTGCATATATATATATATCTCGTTTTTTCCGGACTCCAATCTGGTAAATTCTACTTTTTATATATATATATATAACAGAGATAGTAGCGCCAATAGATATGTAACTTAATATTAGTACAAATATAATTACTGTAATAGCAAGTATAAAGTGTAAACTGTACATATAACAACAGATGATAGGGAAAAAATTAGTTGTACCAGTACAGTATACTAATCCACTCCTGTATTGTCTAATCCAATGATTGCGCTTGTATGGGTTTGGGGCAGCTTTCAGATGGAGAACCACATCCAGAAAAATCTAAAAACACAAAAGAGAAAGCGCACAACCCATAGCGTAAAAAGCGTAAAATTTAATACAAAAAATAGAATAGAGGGAAACAGGTTCACTCACAAACGAAAATGAATAATAAGCATTGAGTATATCACCACACGATTCAGCACGGAGTCTCCTCCACAGCAAAAGGATGAAGAATGCCGTCAGCTATCAGTCCAAATGTTCAGACCTCGTGGGGTACAATCAGATACTTCAGCAGGTTATTGTTATATGCAGTGTGTTATTGTGTGTTATTGTGTGTTCCTGTGCAGGGCTATCCCATCTAATTAGGATCCTGCGCAGGTGGAGGTGCTGTCACCTAGTGAATCAGGTACACCCCAGGCTCCCAGTAGCGGAGGCTCAGGCCTCCTGTGAGCCACAGGTTAAGCACCACATACACCGTAGACGCCTTATCTCCCAGAGGGTGGGGGAAAGAGGGCTACATATATATATATACACATATACATACACATATACATACACATATACATACAGATATACATATACATATACATATACATATACATATACATATACATATACATATACATATACATATACATATACATATACATATACATATACATATACATATACATATATAAAACATAATACTGAGTTAAGTTATGGTGAGTAAAAAAAGTGACAAAAACCCTCCACAGGAAAGCAAATATGAAAATATAACTGTATGCTCATCTGCATGTCTTAGGCAGGTCTGCAACCCCGCCTTTCCCCATTATCACCCAGCATACAGCACTTCCACTGCAGCAAGGGATTCTGGGAAATGACATGCAAATGAGCACACAGTGTCACTTTTTGCCTCAAAAAATGGTTATTGAGGCAAAAAGTGACACTGTGCTCATTAGCATGTCATTTCCCAGAATCCCTTGCTGCAGTGGAAGTGCTGTATGCTGGGTGATAATGGGGAAAGGCGGGGTTGCAGACCTGCCTAAGACATGCAGATGAGCATACAGTTATATTTGCATATTTGCTTTCCTGTGGAGGGTTTTTGTCACTTTTTTTACTCACCATAACTTAACTCAGTATTATGGTTTAGCCTATCCCATAGCCTCTCTTGCATTCCCAGTAAAATCAACCCCACACTGATGAGACCCATCAAGGTCGAAACAGCTGTCTGTGGGTGGTTTTCTGGGTATGCACCTTAACCCTGGCTGTGCTCAAAGCTGTGACCATGCAGCAAGCTTAAGCTTAGAGGGAACCATGTTAAAAATGGTTATTGAGGCAAAAAGTGACACTGTGTGCTCATTTGCATGTCATTTCCCAGAATCCCTTGCTGCAGTGGAAGTGCTGTATGCTGGGTGATAATGGGGAAAGGCGGGGTTGCAGACCTGCCTAAGACATGCAGATGAGCATACAGTTATATTTGCATATATATATATATATATATATATATATATATATATATATATATATATATATATATATGTTCTTCAGTATTAGGTGATACCTTTTTTATTTGGACTAACAATTTATGTCATAGAACAAGCTTTCAAGAGTTCTCAAAAAAAAGGTATCACCTAATACTGAAGAACTCATTTATTCTGCATTATCGCAACTGGACTAACACGGCTATTTCGGTTTTATATATATATATGTGTGTGTATTTTTTTTCTTGTATACACAGTACATTTTTTTTAAAAGCACGAGTCCCTGTGCTGTAAAGCTTACAATCTATTTTGTAGTGGAGAAAGTGACTTGCTCAAGGTCACAAGGAGCTGACCCCCGGATTTGAGAGAGAAAATATTTTCAATACATACATAAACACAGCCCTATCAAATCACATTTGTTTAGTGTGAAGAAAAACAAACAAACAGTGCACTGAGGATCAGTTTGTGGTATATATTGAATTGTATGAAAAAAGGCCACATAGATATATGAACTAGAATACTGAAACACAACAATATTTTCCATCGGCGGGGCACACATCCTTGATTGAGCTGGCCACGGTGGGAGCGTTACTACACATTCTGAAGTAGCCCTGCTCCTAATATAGAGAGAAGTGTCTCTACACTGCCCTGTTATATACACCTACATGTGAGTGCAAAATCGTGAAACTTACCTTACATTTTCATCAGAGATCAGACGATACTATACTATGTTGTGTTACTTTTTTCATCTATATGCGGTACTAAGCGGATGACATCACGCAATACACAGATTGAAGAAATACAACCTAATAGATTTCATACTCCACCCAGCACCACTCCAGTTGGAGAGAGAAGTGTCTCCAACATGCCTACTTGTATTTAAAACTTTGTGAGTGCTTAGCATCTATCTTTAACTAGCTTGACGATTGGGTCATACATTGTTGCACTATATTCTCTTTATTTTTATTTTCATATACGATGTGGACCACTTGCGCTCCCCTCATCTGGAAGACATAGAAGACTCACACAGATCTGGAACGGATCTTTAGAGGGGGTTTTCTCCTTGAAGCTGCTACTTATTATTATATCACATTTTTACTTATTCACTATTGGTGGTGGTTAATGTATTAATATGGCACATTTAGATGCATGTTACTAGTTTTGTGATAGCAATAAGGGTACTATGAGTCCACTTTTATTTCAATTTTCACAGTATGTTCACTAGGAGTGCCCGATTGCACCCCCTCCTGTTTCAAGTTAGAGATAATGTATGATTTTGGGCGCATGTAACAGTTACAGAAAAGATTAAAATGTGAGACAGCTAAAGTCTTGAAATTACTTATGGTATACCTGTAAGGAATCGGGGAACGCGTCCCCCCCTTACCTGCAACCTCAGGAACCTCCGCGGACATCACCACGCGCGCACGGAGAGGTACTCATGACCTCATGATGACTGGACCCGCCTCCCGTTCACATCACTCCCACCTGTCTCCTGCACCTCCCCCAGCTGCAAGTCAACATTCTCTAATCACCTAATCACTTCCACCTGTCACCTGCACCACTCCACCTATCCTTGCCTCCGCTGAGGCCGCACCTCCGCTCCTCCCCTCTGCCAATTGGATCCATTCCCTCATATGTGCTCAGCTGAGCCACTGGCACTTTGGCTGAGCATAGTTCTTTGTAGCCTTGCTGCTCCCATGTTCCTTGCCTTGCTCTGTGTTCCCTTACCATCAGATTGTTCTCCTGTGTACAGACCGGCTTAACCCTTGGACTTGGCACCCTGACCATGGCACTCGGACTTCTACTATCCTACTGGCTTTACCCCTGGACCACGGCAATCGGACTCCTACTATCCCACTGGCACCAACCCCTGACCTTGGCAAGTATCAGGACTGTTCTTATATCTCTAACCCTGACCCGGATACCTTGACCATCCACTCTCCAGGCGTGCTCTCATTGCTGTGGGTGGCGTTTATACTATTCCCACCTCAGTACCGGGGACCCACCTTGTTCGTGGTGAGCACAAGCATTTCAATACTGAAGGCAGTTTTGAGAGTCTCTGGTAGAGATGGGCGATTTTTGGGGGGCGAATTTGGATCCGCAGCGAATCAGCCAGCTACTTTGGTCCGCGGATTTCTGGGGATCAATCTCAAAAAGGGAGATGCGTATGGGTGTGAATTTTCTATTATTATTGCCAATACAATCAGTGGACTCTACAAATCCGTCAGTGGATTGTACACAGTGTTAACAAGGTAACTTAAATTAGCGCTAGACCAAATGTGTATATGTGTAGTGCATATAAACGTGTGATGAAGCTGCAGCTGACGCGCCATCGCTCTACATTAGTGCACACAAAGGAAACCACTGGAGCCCGCCTGATAGATCTCTGGACCCCGGCTTACTCCTCACGACGCAGTCTCTCTCCGCCCTTCGATCTCGGCTCGCTCCTCTACCTCCCGGACCTCTGGCACCCTCGACACCCAGCTACGGCAATCACCACGATCCTTCTACCTCCGACACGGAATACAACTTGATGCAGGAGAGTGACTTTATTCTACCTAAGTCAAGGACAGAGTCCATTTCACCTATAGACTTTGAAAAGACTTCACTTCACTGATATATCCTTTATATTATTTTATTATTATTAATATAATATATTGTTAATATTATCACTATTTGTATGCGCCAGGTATTTATTCCACTTTTGTATTATTATAGTGGATTGTACACAATCGCGTTTCTTTATTAATTCGAGGATTAAAAAAACGACCAAATCCGTTTGCGGATTTTACAGCGCAAAACTGACTTTTTTTTTGGGGGGGGGGAATATGCGAGAAAATCCGGGAAATGGATTTGGGTGGATTCGTCTCTGGTAGGTTGTAAATGACGTGAGCGGCACGGTAAGAGATGGAGGAGCGTACGTAGTCCTTGTTGAACCTTGGGATCGTGAACAATCTTTGGAGTCAAATCTAAGGTAAGTGCTGCGTGTGGTAGGAGTGAGGAGCTTGTTCAGATAGGCGGGAATAAAATGGGAGTGAGGGGGTGTGTGAGAGAAGGGGGGGGGGAACTCTAGATTTATTTAGCATTTTTTTTTATTTGGAGGGCTCCCTTTGACATTTTGTTGCAGAGGGGCCCAAATATTTTTGTTACGCCACTGCTTTCATTTAGACTGCTGTAAATGATGTGTAATGCAGCAGGCATAACCTAATAGGGATCCATGTTAAAGTGGATTGGAAGCAAAAATGTATGCACTGAGTTCTCATTTGCATTTCATTACCCAGAATCCTTTGCTGCAGTGGAGGCACGGTGTGATGTGTGATTATAGGGTAAGACAGGCTTAAGGGACCTTTCTGACATCTGTGAATGTGCACATATGGGTTCTTTATCATTACAGGGTACAGGGTCTTCTCACTTCTTAGGGTCATGCGGGAGGATGATTGTTACACAACTCGGGTGATAGTGAGATGCCCCTGCACTCTTTTGCCATCTATAAATGATACTTGCGAGTGTTATCTGGGAGAAATATCTATTGTCAGTGATTTTGACAAAGAAGAGCAGGACTGTCTAAAGTTATTTATTTCACCGATCTAATCATTTCGGAAAGAACGGAATCACAGAGGATGCACTGTACCAGATAAACCCTTGAAGTTGATTTAAAAAAAAGTCTAGGAATTTCATGGTAAGCCCTTTAACTGTTCTGTATATTATGCATATGATATATTTTCTGTTTTCCCCCCTTGTTTTATCATTGCTTTTGTAGTATACAGGTGCAGCAACGAGTATCTGAACACTTGCCTTGGAAAATCTGGGGCAATCTCCCAGTAATGCTGCAACATTTCTGTGACACTTCTGCAGACAGACTAATGGCCCATCGGATTAACACAACGGGGGTCCCTGGCAGTCTCATTCAAACTGACCAGGGATCCCTGCTGTGTTAATCCGATGGGCCATTAGTCTTTCTGCAGAAATGTCACAGAAATGTTGCAGCATTACTGGGAGATTGCCCCAGATTTTTCAAAGCAAGTGTTCGGATACTCGTAGCTGCATCTGTATACACGTTGAAATGCCCCAGCTCGGAGGTGGGCTTTATAAACCTGTGTTTGTACCTGTGACAGGGTCAATGTAAGACACCAGCCCTATTCCTGACATATCTATGCGTAGGTCTGCAGTCCAGCAGTGATCTGGTTAATTTCAGTTTGGGAAAAGGGTGGGTTAATTAGCCCGGTCCCAGTTGCGTTGTTAAGGGGCTTTAAAAATCCAGGCTTCACACATCTGTCTGAACCAGGAGATACTCTGGAGGGAGAACAGCTTGATTTGAGGTCTGTTTTTCTGGGACGTTTATGCCTACGCTGTATTGCTTCTCTGGACCCTGAGAACCCTGCTCAGGACTTATTTTACGTATCTTTATATAAGCTGAAGAAAAGCGCTCTTATTTTGCTCCATGTTTTTGCTGGCTGAATGAAGAAGCCTATCCAGACTGCCTTCGTTGTGTTGTCCCTGCAACAGTACCGTACACTGTTTTGTGCACTACCTTGGAAAATCTCCCAGTGATGCTGCAACATTTCTGTGACATTTCTGCAGACAGACTAATGGCCCATCGGATTAGCATAGCGGGGGTTTCTGGCAGTCTCATTAAAAATGACCAGGGATCCCTGCTGTGTTAATCCGATGGGCCATTAGTCTTTCTGCAGAAATGTCAGAGAAATGTTGCAGCATTACTGGGAGATTGCCCCAGATTTTTCAAAGCAGTGTTAGAATACCCGTAGCTGCATCTGTACATTAGACAGTGTGCGGCTTTTCTTTTTACACAAACAGCAGAAAATATATATTTTAAGTCAGGAGTACACAACATAAAGGGTGAAGATCAAAAGGATAGCACCTCAAAATAAATTTACTGCACTCCGCAATAATTAAAATCTAACATTTAATGGCAACATCATTGAAAATAGCCATAACTAAACTATGTTAATGACATTTACCAATTCACCCACAAATTAATCACATGTACTTCAGTAACTTTACATTCATCTAATGAACGAGTTATTATGCTGAACCGCTGCTGCCTCTACGTTTCCCTGCACAAGTACAATATAAGTATTTAAAAAAAATTTTTTTTTGAAGGTTTACACTGACAATATTGATAAAAGCTCAAATCTCCTCCCTTTGGGTACGTACTACATGTCGGCGCTTTTTCCCAAATTTTATAAGACAATGGTTTCCTTTTTTTTCCAGGGGAACCACAGTGGTGTTTTTTTTCACTGTGTGGACTCGTGGATGTTTCCTTTTGCAATGCCATTTTTGTATGTCTTCAATAGCGCATCATCGTCCATTACTGTTAGTATCAAATTCCAGCCAAGCACAGCAATTCTCGTTCTTGGAGATGTCAGTGGTTCTGCTAAGTGACGATTAATCCACTCTAACTGGAGCGAACGTTTGTTATATCACATGACACGTGTTTACTGCTTTCTTCCGAATAACTAACCTTAATACCAGCTCAATCGGTAAACGGATCTCTTCAAATTTAGTTTGCCACTACTAATCAATACTTTACTTGCAACCAAAAGATAATTATAGCAGACATTGTCTGTTAAATAGTGAGGACTGTGTAATAAATGGCCTTTTGTCTTTAACACATGGTGGCTTTTTAAACACAATTTATAACATTTTATGTACAATAAACCATTTTACCTGACAATTGTATGGTATTCGGTTAGCTCATATAAAATTAAAATATGGTTGTAGGTAATCACTCAAAATAGATAATTTTTAGGTCACAGTACCATGTAGCAGGTTAAAAAAAAAGTACATGTCATAAAAGTACTCTTAAAAATATAAAACATCCTGTTCTTTCTCCCCTCCCCAAGTCATTATAAGAAATGCTAAAATAATCATGTACTATGCAAACTTCATCCCTTTGACTTCTATAGGGAAAATGGCAGCCATCTTAATTTCAGTCAAAAGTCTATGATTTTGAAGATTGTTGATGATTTTGTAATCTAGAGATATCAAAGTGAAAACATCACATTAAAAATGGCTAGATTCAAAACATTAAAAAAAAAGAAGATAAGTACCCAGGACTGCACCTTTAAGGACTAAAACCTTCTGGTATGCTGCAGAAGAGTAGATGCGCCCGAGGACCGCAGCCGAACTCCTGACAGGCTGATTTGAGAAGCGTATTAACAAAGAACAACAGGAGGAACGCGTATGTAAATATATCTTACCTTTTCAAGCAGTGAAATGGGCCACAATAGCAGCGAGCTGGGAAAGCAGGATGGTGAAAACAGATGGCAAGCATGGCGGATGGCACGTTGGCACTTCACTCCTTGTATTGTTGAATGGGGGAATGCCGAAAATTTATTAGGCACAAAACAAGTTACGGAGAATATGACAATTACCCCCCACTGTACAGCCAATACCACTTGTGGCTACATTCGCATGTCTCATACAGGTCTGCAACCCGGTCTTTCCCCATTATCTCTTAGCATACAGTGCTTCCACTGCAGCCAGGGATTCTGGGTAATGACATGCAAATGAGCACTCACAGGGTGTCACCTTTATTAGAGAGGACCGATGTGCCCGATCCATATGGTAATGAGGGGAAGTTATGTCCGGGTTAAGGACCTGACACCGATGGGCACCCGTTTGTTAAAGAGCTGTTTTGGTCACTGTTTCTTGTATAACTCCTCGCCCGACTTTAAAGAAGTGTTAATCAAGTCAAACTACATACATGACAATGCCCAGTCTCTCATACCTGCTCAGGGTGCTCGATCGGTGCAGGCTGGGCGTGGATATGCGGACAGTTGTCCGGTTGCAGGTGTTGAGGAGGAGGGGATTTGCTAGTGTATATACAAAGTTATTCAGGCTTCAGATAAGCATTTTGTTGCTGTACCCTGCAAAGATCCATGTATCATTGAAAAACTGTCCCCAGATCTTCAGCTCTGGAAAGATGTCGAGGACATTATGAAGGATTGCCAAGATAAGGAAAACTAGTGTTTAGTAGAAGACGGCTGAACATCTCAGATTGTAACGCCTGTGTGCCCGCAGACCTGGCCAGTCCCCAGTACTGAGGTGGGTAAGGGAATAACACGCACCCACAGCAGTGAGGGCGTGCCCGGAGTGTGGTAAGTTGCGTTGCCGGGCCTGGTGAGAAAGGGTTAACGTTATACTTGCTGAGTCCGGGGTGCCAGAGGTCGGAGGGTTAATGCCCAAGAGCCAGAGTTCAGGGGCAGGAGAGAGCAGCGTAGTGATGTCCAAGAGCCAGGGTTCAGGGGCAGGAGAAGGCAGCGTAGTCAAGTCCAAAGCAGAGTCCAAGGGTAGCGAGGTACATGTAGTCCAACAGAGCCGAGATCAAACCAAAGGAATCCAAACAGGAGCAGGGACAGCAACCAGAGCTGAAACAGACAAGGGAGCAAGGCATAGACACTGCAAACACAGGAGCTACAGGAAAGCTATGCAGAGCAATGACTGAGAGGACAGAGTGGGGTTATAAAGGAAGGAGGGCCAATAGGAGTGAGGGGTGGAGCAGAGGTTTGTCTGGGTATTTGCAGGGACAGGTCCGTGTGAGCAGGGGAGGAGACAGGGAGGTAATCCAGCGTAATCGCCTGCAGCCGACGGGGGGCGGAGTCAGTGGATGGGGATGGCTGATAACTTGATCGGGTGCTCGCGCCTTCTGTAAGGCTGCTTTGCGCGCGCCCTGACCGTGGGCGTGCGGCGTGCATCGCGAAGGAAGGACTCGGCATGGAAGAGGTGAGAGGCTGAGGGGAAGGAGGAGCGGTGGAGCTAGGTGCAGTAAGGGCTGGGGTGATGGAGGCACGCCAAGGGGCGCGTGTCCATCGAACCATCACGAGCGATCAGGAGCGTGCGCGTTCTGTGAGGCTGCCGTGCGCGCGCCCCGATCGTGTGCCTGGGCGTGCAGCCCATTCCGCGGAGGAATGGCTCGGTGAGGAGGAGGAGAGAGAGTGAGGAAGCAGGGAACCGGGGCAGCTAATCGAAGTGGGGCCTGAGGTGATGGGGACACGCTGAGAGGCGCGAGTCCCCCGATCCGTTACACAGATATGCTGATAGGAAATCGTAACTTATTTCATTCTGTAAAGGTTCCTCGAGTCAGAAATGTAAAAAAATTCTGTGCGTTCATTCATTGACTCAAAAGATTCTAGCATTTCAAGTGAAATTACTTAATGAGTTTATCAATAGGGAGTATTAGATTTTTGCTACAGGAATTAGATCTACGATCTTTAAATTCGATTGAGCAAAACACATTTTATGCACTTAACTTTTGGTAGATTCAGTTAAGGGAGGTCATGGTGTTGATTCAACTTTTCCTTTTAGTATTGAAATGTATATTGTGACAGAGTCACTGACTCAGTAGGCTGTGACAGTGAATGGAGAGACGCTGCAGCCAGTTCACAGAGTGTTAATCTCCTCAGACAGAAAGAAGCACACCTGCAGCCTAATTAAGCAGGAGGCCTGAGAGACTGCAGGTTTAAAAGCAGGAAGTGACACACACACAGAGAGCTTGTTTTTCCACGTGAAGGCGGAGAGAACTCTCCCGGCTGGAAAGCCGTTGCTGTTGCTCTGGTCCCCCAGTCCTGCGAGGAGCTAGGCTGCTGGGACCAGCTGGGACCCCAACCCAGTATAAAGATACAGATTGCTGCGAGGCTGGACACAGCTGCTCCCCGGAACCGTGTTCCTGTTTGCTACTGGAGCTGCAACAGATAAGAATTTATTATTACACTTATTGGTTATACTTTGTGTTGCATATGTTTTGGGCATGACCAGATTAGCTGGCTGTCCTGTTAGTAAGGGCTCAAGAAGTGAGTTAGTGTCCCTAACGGGACTAGGCTTTAATTTTCAAGAAAGTAGTTTCTTAAAGGGACAGTGCACCTGTACTTATTTTGGTTGTGGCTAATAAACCACTAGTGTTTAAAGTTTCCCATCGTGTCTAGCGTCTTACTGACCCCGCCGCGAGGCCGTCCTGCCACAATATGTGACAGGTTGAATGAACGTCACCAGCCCTATGCATGGCAGACCTATGTTTAGGTCTGCAGTGCAGCAGTGACCAGGTTAATATTCAGCTGGGAAGCGCTTGGCAATTAGTCTGGTCCCAGCTGCCTCATCAAAGAGCTTTAAAATAACCCAGGCTGCACACACATGCTGTCTGTCTGATCCAGTGAGAGATACTGAATTGCTGAGGGAGAACTACTGCTAAGGTCTGTCTTCAAAATACTATTTTGATGAACTGTTTGCTTTACTGTTACGCTGAAATCTAAACAGCCCTTGTTGGGAAAAGGGCCAAGCCCCGCTGAGGACTTATTTTCTGTTTTATATGCTGAAAAGAAGCTGTTTTGTTTTTGCGTGCCATATTTTTAAGGCTCAATAAATAAGCCTTTGCAAGAAACCCACGTGTGGTTGCATGTACCCTGCAACATCATATGTTTATATTATTTACCTTTTTTGTTTTAAGTTTTCCAATTATTCTGTATGGTGCGGAGCACGAAGCATATTTATTAAACAAAATATAAACCTCTTCTTTAAAAGATAATTTGGTAATTTTTATATGGAAGCATCTTGGGCTCCAGAAGTTCTATACTGAACTCAGATATGTAACGTTTTTCAATTCAAATTCACCTTTTAATAAACCAGGTGCTTAATACAGATAAAAGACAAAAAATACCCATTGCTACATCCAATGTGACAAAATACATAGTTAAATACGTCAATGTTAGTATTCTCACGAGTAAGGGTCATTTAGTTAAACCCTTTGGCCAAAGCGTTATAAGCCTGCCGCCACGTCACGGCATGACCAGTATGCAGCTCCTAACACTATCTGTGAACATTCTCATTTACCTCTGCAGTGGAGGGAGAATGGTTTCACTATGTTGCTCACTGTCAAGGATATGTGTGTGTATGTATATGTATATGTGTGTGTATATATAGCTATAGATATAGAATTATAGATTAGATAGATTAGATAGATAGAGTTCTTTTACTAATCCACTTGAAATCTATCTTCTGATTCATTTAGTCTTCATTATTGACTTTTAGGGCCTCATGCAGTAAGCGTCGATTATGTGAAATCGGCAATCTTACCGATTAGTCATGTTATTGGCGATTTTTCCTCTCCGTATGCAGTAAGTGCCGAATACATTCAAAATCAAGCCGAAAACAAATCCGCCCACTCTCACGATGATTAGCCGATCACACACAGGTGTATCGGCGTGCGTGGCGCGGTGCTGTTAGGTTGCCCAATCACAAATCTTGCTGAATCAGGCGAAACAAGCATGTTTTGGATTGCGCGCCATATTTAAAGGCAACGTGTACTGCTAATCATTCTCTGTGTTGTTGGGAGTGAGAGAGAGAGAGACGCACAGAGCTTGGTGATTGAAGATTTGCATATTGACTGAGAGACTTGTTGTGTATTGGGAAAGCTTTGTCCTTTTGTTTATATGTGGAAGTGTTTCGTGTGATTGCCTGTACATTTGTTGTCTGTTTTTTGTGAGTGCTGTAAGTATGCCCGCAAAGCGTGGGAAGAGTGATGCTGGTGGGAGTGGGAGTGCTACTCGTGCGAGTACGCGTCGGAGTGAACGTACTGTTCAGGGGAGTGATGTTGCTGAGAGTGAGAGTGGTGTTGCAGGGAGTGGGAGTGCTGGTGCTGCGAGTGGTGTTGCTGGGAGTGGGAGTGCTGTTGCTGGGAGTGGGAGTGCTGTTGCTGGGAGTGGGAGTGCTGTTGCTGGGAGTGGGAGTGCTGTTGCTGGGAGTGGGAGTGCTGGGAGTGCTGGTGCTAGGAGTGTGAGTGCTGGTGCTAGGAGTGTGAGTGCTGGTGCTAGGAGTGGGAGTGCTGGTGCTAGGAGTGGGAGTGCTGGTGCTGGGAGTGCTGCTGGTGGCGCAGTTGCAGATGGGGTAGATGGTGGTGGCGTGCTTGCTGGTGGGCAGCTTTTGGAGGCTCTTCCATTGGAAGAAGGAGAGTCCAGTCAGCACCAGCCAAGCTCTGACCCTAAACCTGCTCGGAAGAAACGTGTGGAGAAGCCACGTAATCCTCGCTTCAATGACCAGGAAAATACAGCTCTTGTCACTGGCATTCTGGAGCACTATGACAGTATATATGGACATTTACTAGGTAAGTGTACATTTACATTTATTATTCAAATACATGTGATCCTAGGTCATCTGAGTTTTGCTCATATGCAAATATGGCTTCACAATATCTTTCTATGTTAATTAGTCTGGAAACACAGCTTTTTATCATGCCTTACAAGGACAACTAAACACAGGCGGTCAATTTGCCATAACTGCATACAATATGAATGCAAGCTTGCTTACATGTATAGGTTTAGTAGTGAATGCTCATGTGCTTCACATATTACACATAAAACAGCATGTTTGCTATCTCTTGGAACAGCTAGCAGTGTAGGAAACTGGTGCTTCTATTATTATTAATTAACCTCATATATTTTATATGTTTTTCAAGGGCGGACAAGTTCAGCAAGCAGAAAAGAAATGTGGGACACAATAGTCATTGGTGTCAATGCGTGTGGGAATCATGTGAGGGACAAGCGGAGTTGTCACAAGAGATTTGATGATATTAGGTCCAAATTGAAAAAGAAAATACAACACCAACGCGTGCATGCTACTGGCACTGGAGGTGGGCCCACACCACAACGTCTCATATTAAGTCCATTGGAGGAGCTGCTTCGGGCAAAATTACTTCCCGTCGTCGTGGAAGGCTTACCTGGTGACCGTGATATTGGAATTTATCCCTCACAATTTCCACCAGGTGAGAAATATTAATGTACTAGGCGTGTCGTTGCTTACAGTTATTTTGCATATTTACACTGCTTTTTATACTGTCTTCACAATATAAGCATACCTGCATCTATATATGTATATGTCTGATTCTGTATATATATATATATATCTAAATAGACATATATGTTGTAGTCCTACTAAAAGCAGTAACTAATATAGCACGTGCCATTGCGTGCTCATTTACATGTGAATTCCCAAAATGCATTGCTGCAGTGGAAGCAATTGATGGTGGGCGAAGATGGGGAACAACAGGGTAGTACACATGTGTAACACATGTTAATGAGAAATTATTACTAGCTACAGGTACAGAACATAAATATGTAGAATATTATTGTGTATTTTATGTATTTTACTCCGACAAACATGACATTACTGCCTATTTTAAGCATGCATCAAATATATTGCATGCATCGGCCTACAAACATCACTTGCACTAACACATCTATAGTTGTTAATGAAAAGGTCCATTTTTGATTTAAGTCATATACAGACAGCATAATGAGGCACACGTATCATATGTTATGTCATTGTTTTCATAACTTAAAAACTGCACACGACTATTTAGCTCATCTACCATTGTGTTAAAGCAGCTGCAATTAATATCTCATCACAGCATACACTTCAACAGAGGGGGTGGGGTTCAGCACACACACTAATTACAGCCTCATTTTAGGGTCAACTTAGTTCACACCATTTTCACCTGTTTCAAGTAATTGAAAGGTGTGGCTGATTAGGCTTTTTGGGGAAGGGAATACCGTTCTTACAACCTCACTAGCACAACTGAAGTTAATCACACTCATTTGAAAGCTTCACTGTAGCTACTAAATGCCCCAACAACTCATTACTTATCAAAGCGTACGTCCCACATTAGTTCACTCATATCTATAGTTGAACTACTATCAACGACACATTATCACACACTGCATGTCTTGTCTTGTTCAGTCACAGCCACATTCAGGTGTGCCACATCTTATATTAATGTACCACACATATCCTCTACCAAAAACAAAACTTTTTCCAATATGACCACCTTCATGATAACCATTGTGAATGGTCATCTCATGATAGTTATGTACATTATGATACTGATATCACTACACAACATATGATTTTTATGTACAAATTTAATCTATTTATCCTCACGCATTACTGCAGAAACATAGTATGTTGTATGTTAGGGAACTCAAAAGTTCTAAGTACACAGGCATGTACATTGTTATTACAACTATTTATGTTCACTTTCACACACACATTTTGGGTAAAGGAACTGATGCTGTTAGGTACTCATAAATACAGAACATACAATAACTGTTTGTTCAATATTTACACATGTAATTGTAAAACTAATGTTATTGTTAAATATAGTTGCCCCTGGAGGACATGTGTCACCTGAGACGGAACAAGTGTCTTCACCTGGGTCAGCCAGCTCAACACACCTAGAAGGTGAGTGTATCAGTTGGTGCCCATATAATATGTGCTCTTCTATATGTTATGTTGTCATGTTCATTATTTGTTTTGCACATCTTCTTTAAATAGGATTACTTAGTGTATGTGAAAATGAAGTGTAAGGCAACATGTATTGTGTTAGTGATGTGAACTATCATGTAGGAGTTGTGAGTTTAGAGCAAGTTTTCATTCATTCATATTTCATACTGAGTCCAAACATTATTCTTAAGTCAAGGTAGTTTTTAATGTGAGGTTATAAAACGTATGGAAACATGTTAGTTGTTACTTATGACACAGTAGAATTACATAGTAACACAGCAGAGATTAACATTACATTTAATAATGTGTACATTTATTTGTAGAACATGATGAAGAGGATTATGATGATGATGATGATGACGCCACCGCCATAGACACACAAATAGAAGCAAGTGACCATGAAGACGTTCCAATTGAAACTGTTTTACCGGCAAATCGTCCAGCAAATACGACATACGATGCAATTGTAGCTTCTGAGGGAAAAATTGTGGAAGCAGAAAATCGTCGCCATTCTGACCTCATGACAGTGCTGGAAAGGATGATTGCACTGCAGGAAGAAACAGTTTCACAATTGGCACATCTCCACAGAGTCTTCATTGAAGTGCCGAAACAGTTGCAAAAAATCAACACCTCATTCGAAGCATTAGTAGTTCAGCAAACACAAGCTAATTACTTGAGAATGACGAATGTAGCACAATTCAATTTGAACAGCTCACAGGCAGGATCTGTTCATGCTGGTCAGTTTTCACCACATGCTTCTGATCTTCATTCACCAGGTCCAAATGTTACCGGTCAAGTAGCAGACATTGCTGTGCAGGTTCCTGACGACATACTACCGCTGCCATCTGTACAAAATCAGCAGCTGACACCTACAAAGGAGCCCACAAAAACAAAATACAAGCAGTTACTACTGACCAGTTTTTGGTCAAAAACAACAAAAGACACACATGAAACAGACCAACCATCACTTGTGCAGTGTCTACCAACTTGCTCACATGTGTCAGTGGGCACAAGCCCTGTCGGTGAGTCACTGGCCACAAGCCCTGTAGGGGAATCACTGCCCAAAAGCCCTGTAGGTGAATCACTGCCCAAAAGCCCTGTAGGTGAATCACTGCCCAAAAGCCCTGTAGGTGAGTCACTGGCCACAAGCCCTGCCCGAGAAGTGCCAGAGGCCACTCAAAGTGGCTCTGTTGTAGCTAAAGTTGGTGGCAAACGAAAAAGGAAAATTCAAGAGACAACAAGCAGGCCTGTTACTCGGTCTCAAAAGGAACAAAAAAAATAAATGTTCTAATTCACAAAATATGTCTTTGGCCTTGTTTTGTTGACTTCAGATGATCTAATTAATATTGTATGTATGCTGAAGAGTGTGTTGTTTCCAAACTTTCAAATATGTTCTTGTACACGTGAAGTTTTGGAAATGTTAACACTCCTAATTAATGAATAGTGTTATCAATAATTATGTTTTAATCGTCTGTTCAGTAATGGTCCACCAGGAGCCAGTTGCTAAGTTTAGAGAAGCTGCCATTGACTTTGCAGCAAAACATTGCATTTGGGTGTGTTACTTGATGTAATCATTGCATCTGCATATTATTCACATGCAATTATAAAAGTACCTATTTAACTGCAAACATCTTTCTTGTACGTGTACAGCAGGATTTTGTGTTAAATATTACTTACCTTTGCTGGCCATTGTAATGTTGTCCTTTAATCATTTATGTGTTCTTGTTTCAAGAACATCTCTGAATTTATACTAATATATATGTAGTATGTATGCATATATGCACACACACACACACACACACTGTGTGTGTGTGTGTGTGTATGTATATATAGTACTATCTAAACTGGTATAGATGTATTTACAAAAAACATACACTTCATGCTTCCTTGTGAAAACACAGTATTTAAATAATACAGGCCTAATGTTTGAGAACTATACTAAGTGTGAGCCTCTAACATTATTGGGCGCAAACAAATGTTTATTACTTAATTCACTCATGTTTATCACCATTTAAATAGGTTTCATACAAGGCCTACTTACTGCCATCAATATGTTGTGTGTACTCCAGCAATATTTAAAAAAAAAAAAAAAAAAAACATTTTTTTTTATATATATATATAATATATATATAAAAAAAATTTTTTTTTAATTTTTTATATATATATATATACATATACACATACACATACACATACACACAATATACATATAGTACAATATACACTTTATATATATATATATTTATGAGATAGATATATTTATATATATATATAGATACACACGTATTTAAACTCATGCAGACAGGGACTTAACCAGACTTTCAAATACACACAGAAATGTATGTGGGAAAAAAACATTTCATTTTGCAGGTGTGTGTATTTACTGATATGGCTGTCTAAGCACTATTTTCACACAGTGCTCTTTGTTATTTTGCAAGAAAACTCAATGTTACTGAATGAAAAGTGTAGTAATGTTTTCAGAAACGAGATAAAAAAAGGATACATGTTTGTCCCACATGCGGCTATCACAAACCACAAATGTTCAAGCAATTATAACTAGAAATCCAATTGGCGTTTGAAATAAAGAGTTACAGTTTATACTTTTGTTGACCTTGAAAAGGAAACACAGCAATTTGTTAGCCATTGAGCAGTTTCATTTTGATGAGCAAAGAACAGATACCTGCACACATCTTTTGTGCTACTCTGCAATGGCTGATGAATTGGTGACAATTATGAATCCGAATTTAGGTTATAAATACATGATATCAGAAGCAATTTTATCAACTTGCGGACACCAAGCAAGCACACGCCAAATCTATAATTTGATTCGAGCAAAATATCCTTATTACCAAAACCGTCGGCATGCGCGCAATTTTAATTCCTCAATAAGATTCACTTTATCAACTAATGACTTTTTTGAACGTGTGCAGGATAAGCTAGAACACAACTATGGTTTCTGGAAGATTGCCAAAGAAAAACATTTCACCGTGAAAGAAGGCACATATATTGTGGTTAAAGGCATATTTATTCCTAATGCCAATAGCAATGGATCCGCTACTACTGTTCCGTGTGAATCGATACCTGCTGCAATATCTGCACCCTCCATTCCTGAAACCCACATTGTACAAGAACATAACTACTATGATTATGTACCAAGCCTTTCAGCTGAAAATGCATTGGAATGGGTACCCGAAGAAATGAACATACCTCCCGACCAATTGTTTGAAGAAAGCAGTGGCGATTCCTATGAGCGCTTCATGGAGGAGATGTGTGTCATACTGGATTCAGCGGGTGGGTCAAGCGTGGATGAAAAAGCCTTGCATTTCTGGAGCGACCAGTTGCAGCCAGACGAAGAGTTAATTCTAGAAGAATGGTAAATATAACAACCGTTATGAGTTGACTCTGCGTTTAAATTTTTTTTTTTCTAACCACCATTTTCCCTTTCAATGCGTGGATACAGCGTAACATAGCAGACTGCATAACATGTAGCGATCACAAACAAATTGTTTCCGAATACAATATAGTAGAACCTGAAAGAGTAGTACACATTGCTGACGGAATAAATATACGTACTTTCCTATCACTTTAAACATATTAGCAACATTTTACCATAACTCTAACACATACCTGTTTTGTTATCATGCTACATCTACAACATTTAAAAGCGGGTCCACCACGTATGACGTGGGACCCTTGTCATGGCCCAAGGCGTCCTTAAAAAGGATTACGGATGTAAGTCCCGCCCCCAAGCGACGTGCGCGCCTCAAAGCCTATTGGCTGTCATGTTTTGTTATAGTAACGGTAACTGCAGTGTGTCATGTGTGCGGCTCAGTGTTTGTAGGCGTCAACTGTGCGTTAGCCGAATGTTAATTGAGTGGGAGGAGTGTTAGCGTGCGTTTCACGCTGGTTTAACATGACGTCACACGTATTGCATTTGCGCATTGTGTTATCGGCCGTCCTTTCTGTCCAAACACGTCTGTTTAAAAAGAATACAGATGTACTCGTTTAGAACGAATGTAGTTTCGTATTCATTGTATTTGAAATAAAGATTTTATGTTTAATGATATTTTCAAGATGTATTGAACGCACAACGTACGCTTTGTTTTGCGCATGCGCAAACAGTTAGTGCAGCCAAGCGTGAAGTGCGTGCGCACACTAAGATGTGCGCGCACATTTTTCAGTATACAGGCAACGTTCACATCATATACATAGTTATGCCTGCTATAAATTTAAAGAAACATTACATACTGATGTACACTTGTACTTCTAACATATAAGTGAGTGACGTGTGTATGTACACAATCATATAGAGCTGTGTAACGCGTTGTCACGGATACATATATAGTAAGGTGCCATCTTTGACCATCATGTGTTTGCTGTATTTCAGAGATGTCGGGGAAGATACAATCGGATCAATGTATGATTTCAGAAGAGTTTACCTTTATATGAGATGATTGTGAGGAGGAGCCACCGACTACTATACTACATATGGAACTAATTTTATATTGCTTGCAGCGCTTATTAACAAACAATTAAAAATGTGATACACTTATGCCTATATTGCATAAGCACTTAATTAACATAATGATGTTGCAAAATAGTGCCTCATGAATTTTTATTGAGTGTTCTTTAATGACTACTATCATTTTATGGCATGGTGTGTTTTATATATAACAACCATTCCCACTCTGCTAACACATTTGTGTATTCTATTGTGTAATGGAACGTATGACTGTCGAAACTATGTAACAATAATAATAATAATAATAATTATAATATGAGCATGTTCATGTATAGCGCTGCTAGTTGTACACAGCGCTTTACAGACACATTTTTCACACTCAGGTCCCTGGCCCGTGGAACTTACAATTTATTTTTGGCCGCCTGAGGCACAGGGAGATAAAGTGATTTGGCCAAGATCACAAGGAGCCGACACCGGGAATTGAACCAGACTCCCCTGCTTCAAACTCTCAGTGCCAGTGTGTGTCTTTACTCACTGAGCCACTCCTTCTCCCAATGTAAAGGACACTTAAAACCAACTAGCCCTTTATTGTTAAAAATCTCTTGTTACATGGGTATGTTGATAAAATGGTTTGGGACTGTAGCAATTAATGTTATTGGCCAGATGTTGTGGTCCCCTACAATGCATGATGTTCTGAATATGACATCAACATCATGTAATGAGATACGTTTCTGTGTATATTTCATTAACCTAACTAACTATAGTTTACTGTGTTTATTAAACTTTCTAAAAATACATCGTATAGTCAATATGATGATATAAGCTACCATAATAAAGCTGGTGTTATCATTTGTCGGTGTTATACATGGATCCTACACAAATTGATACAGACACAAACAGTTGTCTTAAAAAGTGTGTCTATGCTAATGTGCACGTGATTGACGTTACAATTGTGAGAATACTTGATAATTATCATCATGATAATGATGAAGTGACGTGAATTATATTGCAAAAATATTACCAACATTGTCATATAGGTAAATTAGAAATGCTAAATGACAGTAACATTTGCAACAAAATAGTGTTTTCTGTTCACAGTTTTACACTTGGTACATGTAGGACACATCCACACACGTGTGACTTATACATACACCTGTCACAAATTTAAATTCATGTTGACTATTAATTCCTAGCATTAAAAAACACCTACATTGCTAAATATAAGATGTAGTACGCATTGTTGTGATTACAGGCATTCATGCATGGAGTGTTATGATCAGTCAATTTCATCCGTGATGAATGAGCTCCCGTAAGTAAACAAATAAGTACAGTTATCCCCTTTTCTCCAAACACCTCTATATTACATGAATGGAATTTATAAGGAAACATACATAAAATGTGATAAAATGGGAGTAATCATTTTCTAATACAATGCACATGAAAGCTCAAGAGTAGCTAAATGCATATACATGATACAGAAAGTACATGTATGTTACATTTGTCTTTAAACCAATATGTTGGGTTTTTACTTCAAATAATTTTAGGAAGATTGAGGTAGGCACATCTTATGAGAGATGTCAGCAAATATACATACCATGATCAGTCATACTGGAGATATACCTATAATGCAAAGGAACAATATATAAATTGCAAACATTGACATGCCATCTTCAGTACCGTAAACAACACAGCAAAGTGTGTATTTGGTGTTAAATGTGCAACACCATGTATATTTAATCAAATTCAAAATGTAAATCAGCCTGGTGTACACATCATATGGATGTACATGTTACACTGCACCAATAACATTGTATGTAAGCATACTAGAAGCATGAATGAGTATGGGCATAATATGTGTATTGTGTTAGCATAAGGAACAACACAATGCTAAAATATTAGTGCTTTGTTACCCCAGTTGTATTCACATACACACAACTAAAGTACAATTGAAGAGGGATTATATAACCTGTGCAACAATAACATACCGGTGCCACATCCCTTTGTGCACACAGCAGAGAGAAGAAAGGTGTGCAACCATATTCATCTGTGTCCTACCAGAAGGGTATATAAAAACACATTATTGTTAAGATAACATAATGTAAGTATAAAAGTAGAACTTGGAACATATCTGTTTTTACTTACAAGAAAAAAATGAATTGATGAGATTCTGGCGTGTCTGGCCACCACTGGCTGTTTGTTCATTTTCAGCAGCTACATGGGTGGGATGCTCGTCTACCAAAGGCTCAGCTAGGTCTGATTGTACATTGTGCCTGAGTGCAACATTGTGCAAAATGCAACAGGCAAGGATAATATCAGACACTTTTTGAGGCTTGTATAGAAGAGCCCCACCAGTTCTGTCCAGACACCTAAATCTGGTCTTGAGTAGGCCAAATGTCCTCTCTATAACAGATCTTGTAGATATATGGGCTGCATTGTACCTCTCCTCTGCTTCAGTTTGAGGGTTTAGCACCGGAGTCAAGAGCCACGGCCTAATTCCGTATCCTGAATCACCTATAATGAATGGAGCACACATAAGCTGACATTAGTGATGAAATTCTACAATGCCAACATTCCTAAAGAAAAATGTGTTTTGTGTTAGAACATCTAAATCTGTACTCACCCAGCAGCCAACCATATTCAAAATGTCCCTCTTCGAACGCATGGAAGACTGAAGAGTTCCTCAGGATAGAGGAATCGTGACTGGAACCAGGGAATTTGGGTACCACATGCATTATCCTCATCGTGGCATCACATACCACCTGTACATTGAGTGAATGGTAGTGCTTACGATTGCGGTACACATGCTCACTCTGACTAGGTGCAATCAAAGCAACATGTGTGCAATCGATTGCACCCAGCACACATGGTATCCCTGCTATATTATAAAAGCCAGTCCTGACTTCCAGCCACTCTGTCGCCTCTGTAGGAAAATGAATATAATTCCTAGCGCGTCTATTGAGTGCATAGAGAAACTGAGTCAAGGCCCGCGAGAATGTAGATTGCGAGACCCCGCCCACTATGCCCACAGTTGTCTGGTATGACGCGGAAGCAAGATAATGTAATGAGCACAGCATTTTAACAAGCCCAGGGACTGCACGACCTCTGGCTGTGAAAAAATCTAAATCTCCCCTTATCTCCTGATAAAGAGATAAGATTGCTGCTGAACTCAAACGATAGCGACTTACAATCTCCTCCTCACTCATCCCATCTAACAGGGTTCTCTCCCTGTACAGACGCGGACGAGGCACAACTTGTCTCCTCTGTCTTCTCCTCTGATCTCCTGTCCCTCTCCCTGTCCCTCGGCCTGTCCCTCTCCCTGTCCCTGTCGTATCCGCGTCACTGTCCCTGTCACTGTCCCTCGGTGTGTCCCTCCCTTGCCCTAAGTCATTCTCTTCATCAGCAAGCATGTCATAGAAAAGAATGTTCCTCCGTCTCCTAAACAATCTCAACATTTTGAAATGAGTAGCTGTGAATGAGCAGGTAATGGGCGTCCTTTAAATAGGTATGTGATGATGTCAGGTGACATAGTAAAATGCAAGGTGTTACATTAACATAATAAAGTACTTGTGTGGCAAGCTGTGTGCAGTTGTTGTTATAAGTATTTGTTGTGTGTATTCTGCAGGGAATGATGATATTTGCCAATGATGTGACGTGATGCTTTGTACAAACATTGCTTGCAAATAAATAGTTGCATGTGCAATGCATGTAAAACTTGTGAACGCAAGAGTCAGTCATGTAATGAGACAAAAAGGCTGAGATTGATGTGGGAAAAGTTTTGTGTAACATGTGTAATTAGCCATGTTATTGTGACATGTTGCCAACAATGAATAGTCGTGTGCATATGCATGCATTTCTGTAATGAGGATAGTTGCTATAGAATGAGTTTACAAGGTGTCCCAATGATGAATTACTGTAGATGTGTGTATAAGTTAGGTTGAAGTGCTTGTAATGCAACGGTTATAATGTAAACATGCAATGTGATTGCGCGTCCAATAAGTGACGTCATGAAAATAGGGAGGACCAAACCTAGATGTAAACATGAGCATAAAGATGTACATGAACGTTTAAAGATGCGTGACACATTACAAGCATTGTGTAATGTAAAGGAACATGAATATACTGTGTATGTGTGACATGTGTGACATGTGTGACATCATGTAAACAATTGTCGCTCAATTCAGTAAAATGTGTGATATGATGTGAGGTTCTCCTTTAAGAGTTGAGTATAGTATTTTCCCTTGCCACACCATCACATGATGAGTAATGTGACCCGCAAATGCTGAAAACATGTAAAAGTATAATGTTATGCAAATAATACACGTCAGCTGTGACACAATGCAGGGAATGCCCCCCACACTGTAATGCAAATCCCCTTTGTATTGTGAGCAATGAAACGTAAACAGTACTATACTGTTATACGTCCCCGCTCCATTGACTCCATTGATGTACAGAAGAATTTTTTTTTCTAAGTGCCGTTCCGGCAGCCTTAGCGATCGTTCTCCCGTCCAAACTGCCAACTTTAGTTGGCGGCAGAAATCGGCCATAACATCTCAATTTCGTAGTGCCGATCAGGCCCGATAAGCTGTTTTTTTTTGTTGAATCCAGCCGATTTAAAAAAATGGCGATCAGTGGCGAAAACAGGCTTATCGGCAGCCGACTGGCCATAACAAAATAATCGGCTCCGAAACCTGGCGAAATCAAGCACTTATCGGCGCTTACTGAATCTCAAACCCAATTTTGGCTATAAAATGGTGATAATTCCCTTATCAACGCTTACTGCATGAGGCCCTTAGTCCTATTACTATTTTGAGCACCCATAAACCACTTTTGAATCTTTTCAAACTTGCCCTTCTGAACATTTAGATACATGGGGGAGTTTGGATACTTTATGGCAGGGGTGCGCAAACTTTTCAGTTCATCTCCCCCCCTGTGTTTCCTCCCCCTTGCCTACGCCCCCCCCTCTTTTCCTGCTCTCGGGCTCCATGCATCGTATGTATGTATTGTATGTATGTATGTATGTATTGTATGTATGTATGTATGTATGTATGTCTTTATTTACATAGCGCCATTAATGCACATAGCGCTACACAGCAGTAATACACGTGACAATCATATAAATAACAAATAATAAAAATAACAGATCATGGGAATAAGTGCTTGACATAAAAGTGTGACGCGTTGCCATTTGACCTCGTGGCGTCGTTTGATGCTGCGTTGTCATGGCGACACGTCACTGAAGAGCCAGCTGAGAGCAGGTAAGGGAAGTTCCCGAAATTTAATTTACATGCCTGGAGGAAGACCGCAGGGCCTCTGTAACTGCTGCCCCCCCCCCTTTGCTTTATGGTACTAACCAGTTTATTTGTTATAAAACTAATGTTAGATCATGAGAGGTTCCTACTAGATATAATCTCAGTGCCTTAAGGCTGCAGTTCAAGCAATATCCTACATGTGTTTATTTAATAAATCAGTTCTGTACTATGAGAAAATACTTGTAGCATTTGAAAATAAGAATAAATGTAAAGACATTATTAATGTATTCTAATGTAACAAGTATTTTGTTTCTATAGAAACCATTTACAAAGTCACACCCCTTTCCTCTTCTGAGACACGCTCTGGCTCTTGAGCGCTGCCCTCTCTCTAGCAGTGCACCAATTGTATCTAGTGCCTGCCTGGTCACATGATCTTCCACACAGAACTTTGCATACTGGGTACTCTTGTGCAGCCCTAACAGTGAATTAAATAACCCCCGATTCAGTGATCGATTACAGAATGGATCGATCGGCAACTTAGCTAATCACTTGTCAGTGTGCAGATTGTATTGATGCACACATTGAATAAAAAAATAATATATGTTTTTAAACGGCAGCTTGAACTGCAGCTTTAAGCTAATAGGGTGTATTCTATTACATTTTTTTATTGCACCCTAGACTATCACATTCTTGAGTGTTTCATTATTTACACATTTATGTGTTACCATGCAATATGAGTTATAACATATTATAGGAACCAATACCCATCCAATAACACCACTGTGTATATAAAGCACTATTCGTCTTCATTTTAAATAATGTCAATACAAGTTTGAAGTTTTAGTTAAATATTATTACAGAGGTTGTAGTGCACCACAAAGGGATTTATTTTTCTATGTACGCCAGCGTACATTTTCCTCTATACCTTGATTACCTCCCAGGTAGCACACATACCTGTCCATTGATTCATTTTACCAAGTTTGAGCGAGGTCTTCCCATATATCTCTTGTAGGTTCCTGGAGGACAAGAGGAGAGGAGCTTCAGGGAGAGTAGATAAGTAATGTTTATAAAGTAATAGTATAGACCAACCCCCCTGTTTATTGTGTTGCAGATAGGAACAGTCGCCGTTAAGTTAGACTCCCCAAAAGACAGAATGGAGTCCTGAATAAGTAATGGAAATTAATATGGCATGCCATAGAGGGCCTCAGGACAGAGGGCTACTGGGTGCCAGTGGACCAGCTCTAGCCACGGATTAGTGCTAATATTCCTCATCAGTCTGTATGGAAGTGACAGTTCCCAAACAGGCGAAAAGGTATTGGGTCAAGAAGAAAGACCTGCCATGTTTCTCGGAGGGGCCCAAAGTAATCAAATTAAAAACGATAATGGTTCTAAAGCAACAAGGGGGGCCGAGGGACTGGGTCCCACACTTACTCGGAGCAACTAAGTCAAAGTACCTTCATTTGAGTGTTGTGAGCGGGCACTAATGGAAACATTGTATTCATGTATCTCTATTATAAAATACTGTACAATGTTGTTAATATGTGTATGAGCAGCCCCTGAGTCAAGGTAACATATGTAGGGTAGCCATATATAACATACCAATGTAATCTCCTTGGAAGCCGGGCAGGGAGGGTTACACATTGTAAGGAAACGGGGAACACGTCCTCTGTGGCGTGTTCCCTCCTTACCCGCTGCAGCGCGCCTCCCCTCTCTGGTTACAGAGCACGCGCGCACCCTCCACCCCCCGGTCACATTGCGCGTCTGTCACATGCGGCGTGCGCACGTGATGTCGTGCACTGCTCCCCAGCTGCGTGGCAAGTATTCCTAATTAGTCACTTGGCTCCTGCAGCCTATCCCTGCCTCCGCTCCGCCCCCTGCCTCATTGGTTCCTGTTTACTTTAAAAGACTTTCACTTTTTCCTTGCTGAGCATAACCTGTATAGCCTTGTGTTCCTGCGTTTGCTGTGCCTTGTTGCTGTGTTTCTCTCTGCTGCTTTCTCGTGTACCGACCCGGCTTGACGTTAGGACCCTCTCTGGATAACGACCCCGGCTTGACAATTGGACCCTCTCTGGATAAAGACCCAGGCTTGCCTCTGACTACCCGCACCTCTCCAACACCCGACCACGGCACAACGGACATTGGGCATCCCTCTGGCTCCGCCCCTGGGCCCCGGCAAGTATTAAAACTAACCCGATTTCTCCAATCCAGACCCGGCTACGCTGACTCTCCACTCTCCAGGCGTGCCTCCGCTGCTGTGGGTGCGCAGTTTTGTACTTTCCCACCTATGTACCGGGGTCCCGCCTTCGCGGTGAGTGCAAGCGTTACACACATATATACACGCAAACTTATTTACAGGACTCACAGTGAGGCTTCAGTCTATTGTGGCTATCCCTTTCTGCATAGTCATCCTGCATCACATAATAGGTGTTGGAGTAACCTTATTGATCCCACACAGTTAACTCATTAAGGCTGTTAACCCCCTATACTAACTAGTAGTCCCCTAAGGGGGGGGCTACAGAAATATTTGTTGGAATTAAAATCTTCAATAGTAAGTATGCCATATGCAATATGTCTGCTCCCAATCTACATGGAAACAAGTTTTTCTATACAACGTATGAAAAGCTACAGCAATTTGAGAATAAATTTGAGAGGAGACTTCAACCTCGTAGGCGATCCGTTTATGGATAAATTGATCAATATGAAAACCCATGCTCAGAGAATAGGGAGGCAAGGCAGGCATGCCTTTATGTAAAACAACGTCTTAAATTGGTGGATCCCTGCAGCTATATTGGTGGATCTCTGGAGCTATATTGGTGGATCCCTGGAGAATTCTACACCACACCAAAAGAGATTTGACATATTTCAAATTCTCATGCTACTTTGTCTAAAATAGATTACATTTTAGTCCACATATCAGTATTGACAAAAGTAAATGGAGCGAAAATAAATAGTATTGTTCTGTAATATTCCCTATATCTATATATATATTGTGATGCCCACACCACGTTGCAGTCTCATTTAGTCCCAGATTAAGGCAGGAAACATAGTATTTCTCTACATAGTGTATTATTTATCATAACATAAACGCCTAGTTAGCCATGAGACTAACTATACATGCAGCTTCAGCCCTTACTAACTGGATGGACAGCTAAGCTGGTTACCACCCCAAAACAATACTACAGTATTATAGCTAAATATATACAGTTTCTGCACACAGCAATATAGTGGTTTTTTTTTATCTGTTTCTGTTGGGGCCCCAGGTAGTTCCCTCTGGACAAAAGAAAAAACAAACAAGTGCACACAAGAAATATATCTCTAAAAGAGAGTGTATAAGTGATAGTGATAAGTTATATCAAAAACACCACCAAAAAAAAACAATAAGTGGTTAAAGTGTATTGGATAAACAAGTGTTACCAATGTAGATGAGCGTCTGCTGCTGAGCAATGGGTAGCACAAGACCCCATAATCTACAAACAACAAAACAAAACAAAGCGCAAAACGCTCATCGTGAAATTGTAAAAACAGTGTTTATAAAATAAGTGGTTCAAGGTTAAGCGTACATCAAATCAGGCTTAATCAGGCAAATAAAGCTACACCGTAGCTGTTACCAATGACTGCGGCCAAGAACTGCAGGGGACTCCCTCAGTAAGAATCTCACTCCCTCTCCCGCACGATCAGCTGGGGTGAAGTGGTAGCCGCAGTACCGGTGTGTCAGTGTTCTGACACAATTTCAAAGTCCCGTTCGTAGTCTCAATGCGCCCGATGAGCCAAAGGAGTAGTCAGCTCGGTCCTGTAAGTCCCGTTCGTGGCGTCACTGCACCCGGTGGAGCCAAAGAAGTAATCAGCTCGGTCCTGTAAGGCAGCGTGTGTGTTCCTTGCTCCAGACCTCACTACACATCCTCACAGGCTGATGACGTCACGGCGCATGCGCCGAAGGGTGCAAATCGACTAAATAGCTTAGAGTGGATATTTAAACTCACAGGCTATATAGGAACCGCGAAACTCAAATAAAATAGAATAAAGGTTGAGTGGTATCTCTCCAACGCGTTTCGTAGCTCAAAAAGGCCACTTCTTCAGGGAATAAAGACTTAGAACATTAGTTCAGAGTATATACCACTCAAAACTCTGCGATTGGTTGATTACTAGAGAGTAGCAACAAACAACATTCACTATGACAATATAGTTCAGCTGAATATCAGAGCTGCACAATTAAAAAACATTTTTAATACAATCATCATAAAACAGAATTAATAATACTTAATTCATCAAAAGAGTATAAAGATAATAAAAGCAACAAATGGCAAAGGAAAAGTTAATGTAAACTCTGAAAGAAGGAAACAAAAAATTAGTTTCAAAGCAGATGATCACTGGTGCACATATAAAGACCAAAATCAATACAGGGACCAGATATCCACGTCCTCATTTAACCCTTTAGGGGTATGGGACGCTAACTTATAGATCCAGAAAGTTTCTTGCATGTAAAGGTTTTTTATTCTATCCCCATCCTCATTTAACCCTTTAGGGGTATGGGACTCTAACTTATAGATCCAGAAAGTTTCTTGCATGGAAAGGTTTTTTATTCTATCTCCACCTCTCCTTCCATAGGAACAGTATGTATGCCCTTAAATCTAAGGGAGGATGGATCTCTGTTAGGATGTAACGAGAAATGTCGAGACAAACTATGTTTCTCGTATCCGTGTTTAATGTTTCTAATATGTTCTTGGATTCGCACTTTAAGACACCTTTTAGTGCGACCAACATACTGAATATTGCACAAACACTCAATTAAGTAGACCACATGAGTGGTATTACAGTTTATAAACTCCTCAATTGTGAACTCCTCGTGATTCACAGCTGATTTAAAGGGTTTTCTCTCTCTATGCAGATATTTGCAAATAGAGCAATTCCCGCATGTGAAATTACCTATATATTTGTTCAGCCATAGTTTTTCTCTATTTTTAATAGGTGGAAAGATATCACTTGGAGCCAATTTATTTTTGAAGTTTAATGCTCTCCTATAGATGAATTTTGGTGTTGGTGGAATATGTTCACCCAAAAACACATCTCTACTCAGAATTGCCCAATGTTTTTTAAGAATCTCCTCAATTCTACAATTGGCTGAGTTAAAAGTAGTTATGAATGGGATCTTAAGACACACAGTATTGTCAATAGGTGCTATTTTAGCTTTAGGTAAGATCATGAGGTCCCTATTCATAACTCTCACTTTCTCTAAATCCTGTATAAGATCTTTTTCAGGATACCCCCTTTCAATGAATTTAAGGAGAAGTGAATTGGCTTGCTCTTCAAAATCTTCACTAGTACTGCAATTCCTTTTTATTCTGACAAACTGGCCCCTAGGAATATAAGAAATCCATGATTTTTTATGGTTGCTAGAGGCCATAAGTAGATTATTTGCGTCTACTTCTTTGAAGAAGACTTTTGTAACTACTTCCCCTTTGTCTGGAGCAGTTAGATTAAGGTCAAGAAAATTAATAGAGCTCTCATCAGAAATGTGGCTAAAGATTAAATTCATATCGTTGTCATTAAGGTAGCTAATGAATTCGATCAACTCTTGATCGCTACCATCCCATACGCACAGAATCTCGTCGATGAAACGCCGCCATACGACGACATTCCGGCTGAAGGGATTGTTGGCACAGATCCTTTTTTCCTCCCAGTTTCCCATGTACAGGTTTGCGAAGCTGGGGGGCAAATTTTGTCCCCATTGCAGTTCCACAAACCTGCAAGAAAAACTGGGAGAGAAACAAAAAATAATTATGTGTATGTATGAATTTAATTGCTTTCAATATGAATTCTACATTGAGGGGATGTAGTAAACTATCACCCTCCAAAACGGACCTTATTGCTGACAAACCCTTATCATGCGGGATATGCGTATATAACGCCTGTACATCACAGGTTAGCCACCTAAATGACTTCTTCCATTTAAATCCAGAAAATATCTGGAGCACTGATGACGTATCCTTCAGATATGAGGGTAATTTGACTACATAACTCTGCAAAAAGAAATCAACATATTGTGAAAGATTAGACGTAAGTGACTGAATACCCGAGATGATCGGGCGACCAGGTGGGTTATTCAGTGACTTATGGATTTTGGGAAAAAGATAAAAAATGGGTACTCGTGGGCATTCGGAATATAAAAAATCAAACTCAAGTTTTGAAAGTACCAAATCATCCAAGGCTTCAACAAGTAGTGACTTGAGGAGAGCTGTATACTCAACCGTAGGGTCTTTGGAAATCTTAATGTAGAAAGCCAGATCTCCCAGGAGGCGGTGGGCCTCAGCCTCATAGTCCTTATGGTCCTGAAGGACCACACCACCCCCTTTATCGGCTTGTCTTATAATTAAGCTTGGGTTATCTTTCAAACACCTTAAAGCCAAGTTTTCATTAAAACTTACATTGTGTTTAATATTTTTAGATTTGAATGTTTTAGTCAATTCAAGGAAATCACCATTGACCATATTGAAGAATGTTTCCACATGATGGCCCTTTGACTGGGCTGGGTAGAACTTTGACCTAGGTTTAAATGGTGTGTGTTTACACACTAGGTCATCTCCTGCATTCTCCAATATGGTCACAGGACTCACCTCTGGTGTCTCAATGTGTTTTTCTTTATCCATTTTAATAAAGTGTCTTTTTAAAGTAACATTTCTCGTGAACTTATGCAAGTCCTTATACAACTGGAACCCATCGGGTCCACTAGATTTAGAGAAGGTAAGGCCTCTACTAAGTACTCTTTTCTGATCCTCTGTCAATATAGTAGAGGACAGATTGAAAATACCACGTATTACTGGGACCCTTTTCTGTAATGATCTTTTTTCTTGCACGCTGGCTCCTCCTCTTGTCCCTCTCCTGACAACACTCGTTTTTTCTTTTGTTTGTCTGGGCTCGGGGCTATATTTTTTTGTTTGGTTGTTTTCCCTGGTTTCTCTATGGGGGAAAGGAATCTGTTCCTCAGGCTCTCTAAAAAATGAAGCCCTGAGGGGGATTTTGGGTTAGCTGTTTTACTCATCCCATGGGATTTATTATTTTGAGTTTTATTTTCATGGTGGTGGGTATCACTTTCCCCATGAAAACGATACTCATCATTGGACTTCTGATATCTAGAATTCTGATGGTACTGATTTTTGTTTTGTCCAGCTGAAATATATTGTCATAGTGAATGGTGATTTGTTGCTACTCTCTAGTAATCAACCAATCGCAGAGTTTTGAGTGGTATATACTCTGAACTAATGTTCTGAGTCTTTATTCCCTGAAGAAGTGGCCTTTTTGAGCTACGAAATGCGTTGGAGAGATACCACTCAACCTTTATTTTATTTGAGTTTCGAGGTTCCTATATAGCCTGTGAGTTTAAATATCCACTCTAAGACATTTAGTCGATTTGCACCCTTCTGCGCATGCGCCGTGATGTCATCAGCCTTTGCGGATGTGCAGTGAGGTCTGGAGCAAGGAAGACACACGCTGCCTTACAGGACCGAGCTGATTACTTCTTTGGCTCCACCGGGTGCAGTGACGCCACGAACGGGACTTACAGGACCGAGCTGACTACTCCTTTGGCTCCCTCGGGTGCATTGACGCTACGAACGGGACTTTGAAATTGTGTCAGAACACTGACACACCGGTACTGCAGCTACCACTTCACCCCAGCTGATCGTGCGGGAGAGGGAGTGAGATTCTTACTGAGGGAGTCCCCTGCAGTTCTTGGCCGCAGTCATTGGTAGCAGCTACGGTGTAGCTTTATGTGCCTGATTAAGCCTGATTCGATGTACGCTTAACCTTGAACCACTTATTTTATAAACACTGTTTTTACAATTTCACGATGAGCGTTTTGTGCTTTGTTTTGGAGTTCCCTCTGGACCCTGCGAGAGTTCAGAGAATCCCTCCTCTGTAATTCCAAGGTTATGGACCGGATGTCCCCGCTTCAGCGTGGTCTTGCATCCTTCATTCTTAGGGGAGCTCAGGCCCACTAGAGCTCAGAGAATGTCTCCTCTGTAAGTCCTAATGTTAAGGACAGGACATCCATGTTTCAGCATGGTCTCATGTCCTTCCTTCGTCTTCCTGGGATTAAGACCCAGGCAGTCCCAGCAGACTACGCGACCACCGTCCAGTGGGTCTAGGGGACGGTGCCAGCTTCCACAGCTGGGGAGAACTCTTCTCTGTCCCTCTTCTCTGGGAACAGCAGTCTCACTCAGCATGGCAGCTCCCTGTGTATGCCTTAAAACACTTCCTTGTTCATCCTGATTATCTGCAGCTGAACTAGCTACTCTAGGGGAAATTAACTCTCTGTACGCTGGAAAGTCACATAGCTGCTCTATTCCAGCACCTATAGACATTTTTCACATTTTAGTAGATTTATATATTTCCCATTTGGAAGAAAGCCAAGTAAGCTTCTGAGAAATGTCCTTAGGTCTCCAAAAGCAACCAAGTCTAGAGTGTCTCTCAGGGATCGTGGGGTATTAGATATATGAAGATACCAGATATTACAAGTCAATGGGGGGGAAAAAAACGTTCTACACTTTATAGCAAAGACCAAAAAAACAGAAATAATAAAGGAGTTTTTGTGAAAATTCTGCAGGTCGACAAGTGACCATCTTGACATTTTAAACAAGGAAATCACCTGGGAAGAGAGAGTCAGTGATTAGATCTTTTAGCAACAGTAAAGCACCAAGTCCAGATGGATTCCTGGCAGGATCTCTTTCTTTAATTGCTTCAGAAAGATTTAGCCCAAACAGTTTGTTCAGTGTACAAAATATACTGGGAAATCATAAAGATTTTTCTTCTACAAATATCTTATTTTTACTTAAGCCAAGAAGAGACCATGAAAACACAGCATCTCATAAATCCCTTTTCCTATTAAATCAAAGAACAAGATTTTTACTATTATAACTGTACTAGTCACTAGGTTAAATAAGGTGTTGCCAGGAATTACATTAACGGATCGATCAGCTTTTGCGACAGGCAGGCACTCAAGCTCACATATCCGGAAAATATTGGCTGTGATCCGATACTATTTCAATCTTAGGGAATGCAAATAATAGAAAAGATCCAATTGATCAAGTTTTTATCCTAGGACTTGGCCATGGAAAAGCATTTGACATGGTCAGCTGGGATCATTTATTCAATACTTTAGGAAGCTATGGAATTGCAGGTAAATTTGTAGAAAGGAAGCAAAATTGGTGATTGGAAGGTTGAATCGCGCAAGGTCCCCAAAAAGCACTGACAGCTCACCAAAATGGAAACTAAAACTGTTTAATAAAGACTACATAAAAAATGAAAATCAGGACAAACAAAAAACTGTTACATAACAACCCTACGCGTTTCAGGCACCTTAGTGCCTTCCCTCTCTTGAGAAAGGGCACTAAGGTGCCTGAAACGCGTAGGGTTGTTATGTAACAGTTTTTTGTTTGTCCTGATTTTCATTTTTTATGTAGTCTTTATTAAACAGTTTTAGTTTCCATTTTGGTGAGCTGTCAGTGCTTTTTTCCCATTTTGGTGAGCTGTCAGTGCTTTTTGGGGACCTTGTGCGATTCAACCTTCCAATCACCAATTTTGCTTCCTGCCACCGCCTGATTGGAGTGACGCGCTGAGGATCGGAGGCTGTGTGGGTGCTGGCGGCGGTCTATTCTCCTCCGGGCCATCCCGTGTCCACTAGGAGAGGAAGATTTTCCCGGACGGACCGGATATACCATCACGTGTTTTCCGGCACTCAGGATCTTCGCGCCACAGAAGGGAGACAGCACGGAGGCTATTCGAGACGGCGGCGTCCCCTCTACGGAGAAGACTGCATTGGAGGAGGGCTACACGAGGGATCCGTAGGGGCACTGACCCAGGCCTGCTACACTTCAGGATCTCAGGTAGCGTTTCCCATTGGGACTCCTCCTACATACTGTACACGCAGCTTACAGCATCTCTCCCTTCTACTTCTTCCACACCCACGCTTTTGAATCGCCTCGCAGCTTACCTCAGCGGTCCCACTCATTATTTATTTTCTAAATACTCTCCTGTACTCTTTGTTTTGAGCTGTTAGTAGCCTTCAACTTACCAAATTTGTAGAAAGATTTGGTAAGAAGAATGTAACTTCGATAAGTTCATTGCATTACCGATCGGGTTTGCATGTTGCTACCAAACGCTATGAAATTTGTGTAAAAACGGTATTCACCAAGAAAAATTACAAATTTTTTAACGTTTGGTAGAAAAATGCCAAACCACACAAGTTTGTGTTTGCTTAACAAAGTGCAGTGGATGCACGAAACGCGTCAGAGTCCTTTCTCAAGATGATTTTTTCTTTTTAACAATTTGTCTTTGCTGTTCATTGATGTATATTAAATTAAAAAAAAAAAAAAAGTCATCATCCAGCTTCCGCCATTCTTCCTGCTTCCGGAACGCATGAGGCACCTGTTGGCACGCTGTGCACCGCCATTTTTTCCCCTATCCAGGGTGATCTTCTACTTTTGCATATATCGGGCTGAGAGCACGCCAGAACCAGAAGGACCGCATGTATAAGGGTCGTGAGTAATTTGTCATTGACACTGTATTTTATGATTATGGTCTAGCTCTGAGGGTTGATGGAGTTATTAATTTAGATAGGGGTCAGGGTCCCTAGTCTATTTAGGTTCCCTTGACATCCCTTTTCTATGTGTTACCCACACAACCAATTCTGAGCATATTTTGACCATTATACAGGTTTACTCCTCATACATTTCCTGGATCCCCCAACAATAAAAAGGTGCAATTTAAACTAATAATTAACCATTTCCTAAGAGAAGCAATTTATTCCACTTGAGCACTGGCAGAGAAGAATCTTCTCTATCTATTCCTAACAAATGAAATGAACTTAACGTTCCATTTCTCTCCAGCAGTCTGTAAGTGCTTCACAGAGAGAGCTGCATCTCCCTGCACGCTCTTACAACGAGTGAGGAGTGGCTCAGTGAGTAAAAACACTGACTCTGGCACTGAGTTTGAAGCAGGGGAACCTAATTCCCTTGTGAGCTTGGGCAAGTCACTTTATCTTCCTGTGCCTCAGGTACCAAAACATAGATTGTAAGCTCTACGGGGCAGGGACTGTGTCTTCAAAATATCTCTATGTAAAACTAGCAGCGCTATACAAGAACTAACAATTATTATTAGCACAGGCGATCGTGCAGTTTTAATTTCAATAACATAGTATTGAATCATGGGGGTCTCTGGAGCTGAACCACATTAATTTCAGGTCCGGGGATCCCTTGCTTCCCCAGTTACAGGCCCCGGTATGGGGTGCCGGTATCTCCTGTGTGTTTAAATGTCCCGGTCACGTGACGTGGAAGATGTATACTTGCAGGAGATACCGGCAACCCATAACTGTACCTCGGAAAACGGGGAGTCCCCGGACCTGAAATTAACGCGGTTCAGCTCCGGAAACCCCCTGCTTCAATAGTATGACATTAAAATACACCTTCATTACCTAAGGAGCTAACTGCTAAGGTAGTGAAGGGGTTAAATAGCTTTACCTGGTTTTGTTGTTGGTAGATGGGGTGGGTTAAGCTTGTAGTTGCCCCAGGGTGGGTGTTTTATGTCTCCCGTGATTGTTATTCCAGCTCTCTGAAATGTATGGGTATTGAAAGTGTTCCTAAAACAGCAAGACAAGGAGATTGAGAGTTGTTTTTGTTGAAAAGAGAACAATTTTGGATATATACTTTAGCGTCCAAATATCCAAAGGGTTTCAATGAACTCATTGAACTAACTCCTTTTTTAAGATGTCACTCTGGTTTTGGAGGGTGGGGGGTTCCACTTTTTTCCTTTTCTTTCTTTTATATTATGTGTATAATTTTCATTATTATATCATTAAATGAATTTAATTTATTATTTTTAAGTTTTAGATTGTAATTTCATATTTATTGCACTTTAGATTATTATGTTGGTTATGTTGTTACATTTGCATGTATTTTTTTGTGATATTTTTTTATGTTTGTTGTTTCATGTGATCCAACATGCATCTTTCCCTTTCCCTTCCCCCTCTTCCTTCCCTTTTGGGATTGTCCCATTTATCATTTTTATAGCCATTGTTGCTTTATATTGCTTTATGTATGTTTTAAGCAATTGGTTTTAAGCACTTTGTAAGCCGCTCAAAGGCGGCGCTTTCACTGTTTTGTACTAGATGTATTCTATGACGTCTCCGGTAATTCAGTGGTGCGTCTGGATTGGTTGCTATTTCCGTACTTAATGCGCATGGGCTACCCCGTCCGTGACCTCCTGACGAAGCACGTGGTTGCGAAACGCATAGAGGTCACGTAGGGGAGCTCTGCGCATTCACCGATTGCCTGGAGGAGGAGAACCAGGAAGCAGCAGCACTGTGTTCCTTCTGCCGGCGTGTTCGCGTTGTCCGGACTAATCCGCGTTCCCGCTTGGCACCCGCTGCTGTTTGTGATTAGTACTTACTCCCCCCTTTGCGGTTTTCGAGCCCATGCTAGATTTTCACTTCAATAGAGTGTCCTTTCTAGTAAGGGTGGTTTTACCAATTGTTTTTTGTTTTTGTTTGTGTGCTTCACCTTGAAGCTGGTACCTAGGGGTAGTATCCGTGGATCCCCCCTCTTTTTAATATTTATTGTGTGTGTGGTGTTTAGTATTAATCTTTGCATCTAACTGTGGTCATTGTGACTAATTATTAAATACCTTTTTATGCTAATTCGCTGTGCGCTTTTGCATTTTTTGTTGTGAGGAGGACTCACTCGGGGGCTCTCCTTAATTAGGAGCAGTAGAGAAGGGGCTCCTGGCGTTTACAGCTGCAAGCGGATTTCGGACTATATATTTTGAACCAGAACTAGTTTAATATTTGGCCCTTTGACTCTGAAACAGCCTGCAATGCTGTGATCTCTCCTGGCAAAGAGGTGAATACTTTATTCTTATTAATTGTTACTAAAATGTGCAGTACCTTCAATTCAGGAAGATGTTCTCTTTGTATTTTGGTTTGTTTTAGGTCCCACGTGCTAAATGAAATAAAGTATAATAATACGTTTTTATGCCTGTATCTGTCTGTATCGGTACAATCAATACATTAAGATTGCAAAATGGCCAATTGGAGAAACAGGTTTATGTCTACCGGAATTTTACTGGGACATATTGATTGCCCTGGCAAAAAAAACCCAATAATGAATCAGAGGGCAGAAATCTATTTGACAGCTGAAAAAAAAATGCTTTATCATACTGTAAATACTAAATGGCAGTTTCTTGATAATGTGTAAACTTCCCAAATCTATCACATGTTTTTGTATGATTAGTGCGGATGTTACATAGTTACATAGTAGATGAGGTTGAAAAAAGACGTACGTCCATCAAGTTCAACCTATGCTAAATTTAGACGACAGATCATTTATCCTATATCCGTACTTGCAGTATATTGATCCAGAGGAAGGCAAGCAAAAAAACACCAGTGAAAAATCATGACATCTCATAAGGGGAAAAATAAATTCCTTCCTGACTCCAAGAATTTGCAATCGGATTACTCCCTGGATGAACATCCTTCCCATATTTACTTATTTGGTATATCTCTGTATATATTTCCTTTCTAAAAAGATGTCCAGCCTTTTTTTAACATATCTATTGTATCTGCCATCACAGTCTCCATGGGTAATGAATTCCACATTTTAACTATTACATCACTATTATTATTATACATTAATATACTAACATGCCACACAAGAAAGTCACTGCCTTTAGGTAGGTCTTTTTTATTTAAAAAATGTTTACTACAGGAGTTTAGTTGCAATCAGACACTCGTATAGTCATAATTTAAGAAGATTATTGGCTGAACGAGCGAAGTGAAGATTTATACTAGGCATTGTGACCTCTTTGGTTGTGTGTTTGTGTTTTTTGTTTGTGTGCTCTCTCTCCACAGGCCAAACGCCTTGACTGATTCTGATGATATTTTGTGGGTACCTTTCTGCCATCCTAACTTAGATCCGCCAGAAGTGTGCAGCCCCCAACTTGTAATTCATTTTTTTACTTACAGGGATTGCAATCTCAAAACGTTGGCTCCCTGAGGTCTGAATGAAGAAATAGATGTCTGGTCCTTGTATTGAGTTCTGTTCTGGTTTGTTTAAATCCCCCCGATCATGTGGGCCATGATGCGGGAGAATTTAAACATGGCCACCGGGATACCAGCACCCCATAACGGGGCCTGTAACTCAGGAAGTAGGGGATCTCCGGACTTGAAATCAATGCGGCTCAGCTCCGGAGACCCCCTGCTACAATACTGTAAATATTAAAATTAAATAAAACCCCCGCGAGTGCCTGTTAGAGCCGCGCAGGTAGAGTGACGGATTCAGTCTATCTCTTACTGCGCATCTCTTACAGATGGGCAGACCCCGGTAGGATTCGCACACCAGGGACCCTGTTTTGTTAATCCGACGGGCCATTAGTCTGCCGCGGGAAATGTAGCAAGGATCTCAGCGAGATCTCAAAGTCTGGCAATAAATGGTCGAATGTTGGTGGCTGCATCTGTACAGTCACAATAAGCCTTATTCTATTGTTGCATCGCAGGGACGCCTTACCTTTGGCATGGTCCAAGGCGGCATGGTGGCAGCAGGGCCCCTCCTCCTGTGCCGTCACGGCGTCAAAACATCACGATGGAACGTGTCATGGCAATGTGTCACCATGATAAAGCGACGCTGCTGAAGGAAGGCCGCTCCGCATAAGGTAAGATACCCCTGCATGCACACCTCCCCGCCACCCCTCTTGCCTCTCCCAGCTATCTCAACACACACATACACACTCCCCCGTCCCTACCATGGAGTGAGCAGTGGTGCGGTCCTGTGCCAGTTTGGGGACTCCCCAGCTCCCTCTCTCAGCTCTCCCCTCTCATGTCAGGTGGAATTTGGATTCCGGTGCAGACAGGAGAAGGGAGCACGGGCACCCCTGAAAGCAGAGTTTCCAGGTTGTTCTGTTTTTAATGCCTGTTAATAGTTCCAGTTCCTGTTCCGAATATCTTGCCTTGATCACAGCCTGGACTCTCTTCTGACCTCTCCATGGAAATTTGCCCGGAACCCAGTCTTGCACGCCACCTTGGTAAGAACTCTCTCTTGGTTGTTTCCCCAAGCCTATAGTGGACGTCCAGAGTTCAATCCTGAAGGGGAGGATACTATAAGGGATTTGTTTGATACCTAAGATGGCCACCGCCATGCGGTTGCTGGTTTGTGAGAGCAAAAGCCCCGGCGATCACACCATCCAGCTTACAATCATCAGTGACTGCTGTATGCTGCTATCTTAGGCGGAGGAATATATTATTCAACTTTACATACAAAACGCTGTTTTTTATCCTGCTTCTTGTAAGTAGGCGATCCGTAAGAGCCAAGTTTCTTCTTGAATTCTGACCCATAATTGTCCATAAGTACTACACTATGATTTGTTATTGTATGTTTTTTTCTGGGTGTTCCTGATGATCCTGCTCCCTTCCTGTCCTGGATTCACACCGCCATGAAGTGACATCATCACTAAAGCAATCGGGACCATCTCGCTTCCTGGCAAATCCTGCCCTCAGTTCCTAACAGGAAGTGACTTCAATCCCACTAAAGCAAGCATGGCCATCTTACTTCCTGGCAAATCCTGCCCTTAACCCCTGACAGGAAGTAAGCCTCACTCTGGCTCTCATTGCCAGCAGCTGCCACTGGCCTTTAAATAGCAGGCAGTTGCTACCTGACGTTGCTCGTGCAAAGTAGTCCAGCACTCTATGCCTTGCTCTGCCTTTGATCCTGTTTGTCTTGATCCCTGCCTGGACTGGATTACCTCCTGCCTTGTTCCTGCTTTGTTCCAGTCCGGTTCCCCCTGCGTTGTTCCTGAGTCCGTTCCTGAGTCTTCCCCTTGCCTCTGCCTGCACCTTCCCTGGAACCGGACCTGTCTTCCCCTGCATCCCAGGCCTCGAATCCCTGGCCAATGTCGGTGTACCTACTCCCTACCTCTGCCCTGTGGGTCTGTATGCCGTCCTGCAGTGAGCAGCGTTACAGGCATATGTAGCACACAGGTATCACTGCTTTTCTATCTCGAAAAATGTCCATGCAGGGAGCAAAACCATTGATTGCTTGTAATTATGTAAATGCATTTGAATAACTTTCTTCACAAGTCCACTGGAGTGCCGGATTTCTATCTTTTCCATGTACAGTAGAGCTGTTTATCCATCACCGCCTTCTTGGGAATGAGTTGTGTGTTGTTTTTTGTTTTTCAACTGTGGGACAATTTGATGCGAATGAGATTGTTACATGGAAGTGTTCTCAGCTTGTGATTTTAAACTCATTTCTTCTCAAGTTGCAATAATGTGAGAGTTGAGGTGGTATTCTGTATTTACATTTTTGTTTGACTTCAAGACAGTGTGTGATCGTCGTGACAGACAATAACCCCCTTTCCGGGCAACTTTGTTACCTGTGTCTGTCTGCCAGGGGAAACTAAGCTTATTTAATGGCTCGTATGATACCACACAATGGTGTAAGAATTAATTGGCCAAACATTACCTTTTTAACTCGTTTGAGAATAATAGGACAATTTGAAGACCAAACCCAAAAATGTATGTTGTTTGAAATGGTTTTTTTTTCGTGTGTTTCATTCCGTGTTATGAATCTTTGTCACATTAGGTGTAATTGCTCAGCCAACATTGTCACCTCAGGACCGGAGCCACGGGAAGTACCTGGGACAGGAAGAAGTGAGTCCCGTCTCCGCGAGCTTCACCTCCAGACAGCGCAGGTCAGATGCTATTCTCCCGACACTGGGCTCTTCGGCGGTCAGAGGTAAGATGCTGTTTGACCAACATTAACTTTACACCACAATGTGGCTGTACATGATTTTATAATACACCTATTAAGCCCTTTATGATCGTCCAGCATTACCCTTCCTGGATTTGAGATAATCTACACCGCAGACCTGTTAGATCTGAGTTAGCAGCACCCATCAAGGATTCACTTCCAACATTTCTCAACATTGTCACTTAGGCTGCGGTCCCTATGTGCACTGTAGCAGTGCGCCCGGCGGGGGGCGACGCGTGAACAACGCTTAACCGCGATCTACGGTCTTTGGAGAGATTGCGACAGGAGGGGGCATGGTGGGGGTTTTGCAGGGGCATTGTCATGACCTCACACGGCTGGTTCGCCCTCATTGGCTGAACCGCTGGTGGGGGCGTAGCCACGCCTCCGTCGCAAGTTCCAAATACAATTTTTTTTTTGTATTTGAGAAAACTTGCAGTACAGCGCGGCTGCCAAATGCGCACCGAGGTAGGTACTGGGCCCGGTCTGATTGGGGGGTGGTGCTTGTACGCACACCACACACCGAGGCGTGTGCTGTAGAACGCACTGGGACTGCAGCCTAAAGCTGCAGAATGTATTGTTTCCCAATATAATATAGTTACAGTGAAATGTTCCTCTTCCACCTCTGATAGCTACAGCACTCCATCATTAAGCATAGTAAAAGGGGGCTGACAAGTAAAATTTATGGACACGAAGAAATGCCTCTTTAAAACAACTCTCAGCTTCAATTTTACTGCAAACTCAAGATGGTTACACATGGTGAAATCTGCCACTGTATATAAATTCATTCTTGAATAAGTCAAAAGATGAAAAAAAAAACGACACAGCTTTATTTGAGCCATTGTGAACCATTTCAGATTCTGTAGTTGTAGTCTAGAGATGAATTAAATATGATTTAAAAAATAAAAATAAACCCTGGAAATGTAATATGGTCGGGCTAGTCTAACGCATTAATGCAGCAGAACATGCTGCATTGTGTTTTAAAAATGTGTTTTTTTAAACTTTATTTTAATTACAGGGTTGGAGCAGGGCGTCACTGGAGTTAATTTCAGCTCCGGGGACAGCCTGCTTCCAGAGATACTTAACGTTGTGGTGGCGCCGGTATTTATGCAGGTAGGGAACTATGTGCCTAACGAAATGGCGGCTTTAAATGTCCCGCAAGCCAATAGGAAGCCACAATGTCATCCGGTGCGGCTTCCTATTGGTCAGCGTGACCAGGACATTTAAATGTCATAGGGATACCGGCACCGCTACGGAGGTAAGTGTCTATGGAAGCAGAGGGTTCCCGGAGCTGAAATTTACATAGTTCAGCTCCGGAGACCTCTTGATTCAAACCTGTAATAATTTTTTTTTTTTAAATTGAAACGCAATGCAGCCTGTAGTGCTGCTATTTAAGTAAACCGGTAAACCCCATTTGCCAGTAAAATATATTCAAAGCACCAACCCTACATCTCGCTACCGTTTTTACGCCCACGACTAGAGGCATGTGATTCAATGCTTCACATAGACGTTGCATGCACTTCCACCTTTCAGGAGGTTACACTACCATATAGAAACAGGAAAATAGCAGCGCACTGCCAAGGGAGCCGGGTGGTAAAAAATGCATTGAATATACAGCATCACCCGAAGAAGGTGTAGGACCTCCTACGCGTTTCGCAAACAAATGTGCTTTATCAAGGAGAACACTACCATTACTGATCCTTTTTTTTATTTTAAATAACCAATTTTCCCTTTTTTTTTATTAATGCAATATAAAGGTACATGACAATGTAACATGAACATTTAACATTCTGACGTTAAAATAAAAAATTATGGTAAATATAATACATTTCTTTTTTTACATGTAAAAAATATGAATAAAAATTACTTTAATAAGTAATATGGGTAAATAATGTAATATATTATAACAATAGTATAATATTATGTATAATATATTTAATTTAATATTCACACACGTGCAATATATTTGTGAATAATAAAGTACGCATGCTAGTATATAAAATCTGTAAAAATAATAATTATACTGTGTATTAAAGATATTAATACATGTATTATAAGAAAACAAGGCTAACGAAAAACAAACTAATGTACAGTAAGGAAAAAAACAAATTATTACAATTATTTAACACCTACAGTATTTATCATTCTCCCTTGAACTTTTATTAAACAAACATGACAACAATTATGAAAACTGTTTTGTTCACAAAATGGGCACAAACCTACAAATTTTAGACACATTGATGATCTGTTTATAATAAGGACAGAGGATAAAGAAAATCTACAACAATTTTACGAGTCCTTGAATTCATTTCATCCATCAATTAACTAAGCTCAAAATAGAGTATTCGGTAAACCCAATGAACTTTCTGGATACAACAGTAACACTGACGAATGGCAAACTACACACATCTGTATACAAGAAACCCACAGACAGATGTAGTTACTTGCACAACTCCAGCTTCCATCCCACTCATACAAAAATAAAGAAACAACCACATGCATATACCACTAGTGGCCACATATAACCCTGCCCCAGAGGGAATGCAAACACAATCAAAGATCTGCAACCTTTGCTGACACAAGATGACACATTAAAAGACATCTTCCTCAAACCTCCCATCCTTGCATTCCGGCAACCGCCAAACCTCAGACAGAGATGAATCCACTGAAAACTTCATAACGAACTCAAGGACGCTGAGAATGGCACAAGACCATGCAACATCACATCTTGCAAACTTTGTAAACATACTGTATATGCCAAGATCCCACAGCCAGTTACAAACATTGCACACTCAATGTTAAAGGATCCTCATACTGCACATTCAGGAATGGGGTATATATGATTCAATTAAGTAAATGTGATGAAGGATGCTATAGTGGTGAAAGCAGAAAATAACTTCAAATCGGAATGAACCTACAGAGGTGTCAAGGGCATCCCTGACATACTGTATATAACTAAGACTCTCACTTTATTCACAGTTTCCTTGCTTGTCCACCAGGTTTGCTGGTGCTCCGGTCTTCTCTGGGATTTTACTCAGCTGTTTCCTCTTGGTTCTATTAGTGTCCTGTCTTCTGTTTTATCCCTGCCTTTATAGTTTCCTGTTTTCAGTTTTACCTTTGCCTTTCTTTTGTTGCACTGACTCAGTTCTGTTGTGCCGTTTCCTGACCTGTTCTCTGCACTTGTGTCACGTTTTTATATTCGTTATCATTAAAGGTCCTTGCCTGTATTGGCTTGTCCCAGTCCAGTTCCTGCATCCCAGTCCTGTCTCTGTCTTCCTGTCCTATTCCTTCCTATTCGCTGCCTGCCTCTGACCTCTGCCCGTGACCTCAGAATGCTACTTTGCCGTCTGCTCTGGACCCCTGCCTGTGACACTGTTATGTCTTCCCTTCTGCATGCTGCTGTGGCCACTGAGGTTCATCCAGCACCTGCCACCCTGAGAGTCCTTGACACACAGACCCACTATTACACACCATGAAGAAGGGAGATACTGCAGGCCAGTGGGACATCACTCCTCACAGCCAGATCATTCCATAAATGACTTAAAAATTCAAATCCTCACTGGAATGTTTAAAAGCACTCAAGAACGGAAAACATCTGAACTCAAAATGATAATGCTCTTTGACACTAAAACAAGAGGACTTAATGCTGATATGGGGTTTCTTACACACTGTCATAATTTTTTGTAATGTTTCTCCCTGTCTCTGTTACTTTTACATTGCACGCCCTTCTCCCCCACGCTCCTTCACTCTGTTGATGGCTGTATGGTTATTCATGCTCTAACATTTTATCCCATTCATCTATTTAGTGCCCTGTCTGTTTATTTACCATCTCCTCAGCCATGACTCATACACATCTTCTATCTTAGATTGTGACATCTCTGTTTAACTCCTGGAATATTTTGTAAATCAGTATTGCTTGACCTGAGGGAAAGAGAACTCGCGAGATTGTCTTATAATATTAATTGTTAGTCCAAATAAAAAAGGGTATCACCTAATATTGAAGTACTCATTTACTTCACTATCGCACCTGGACTAACACGGCTATTTCTATTTCATTCAAGTACCTAACATGTAATTTAATGATCCATTTCTACTTTTCTCACTACTTCTGTCATTTCTGGTTATTGTGCCAGCTTCTAACACTGGGCATTTTGTTGTAAGAATGATACTTTTTCAAATTGATGTATCAAAGTAATTTGACTTAACTTTGGCCAACATCCATCATTAAACATTGAGGGGATGTTGAGTTACCATTAAGCGTAACTGTCCAAGAAACCTACTCCGTACACTGTATGTTACACGTGACAAAAAAAAAAGTTTCTTACACTTGACACAGACACTAAAAGATGACATTAAAATTAGGAATTAGGGAGGAGGGGAGGGGGAAGGGGAGGAAAAAACTCTCGCTTCAGCTTAATAAAGAAAATGACATGTAATACTAAATACAGAGGTGCAAAAGGGGATAAAGGGTAATGAAGAAAACTAGAAAAAGCACACCCTTCCACAAGCACTCACTGTATTAAATGATATGGTTGTTTATTTAAAATCAAATTTAATGATATTAAAGTAAGAAATAAATTAAATTACAATATAAATTATAATACACCTAAGGTGTATCAAAGTGAGTAAATCACTGGTGATCAAACATATAAAACAAGACAAACACTGTGTACATAAATGTCAAAAACTGAAAACCAAGGGATACCTAGATAACGAGAAAAAATTCTCCTAATAATGAATAAGACCTCAATAGGTCACAGTAAATCATTGATACCCCTTGGGTACAGCACTAAAAGTGAAGATTAAAAGAAACCTGTATAAAATGAACAGGTAGCGTGAAGACTGATAGTTATATATAATTATAAGGCATATGCTTGTTCCTCCAAAAGTCTGTAATTACCATATGTGATAGCTATTTCATAAAGGCACACAAAATGTGTATACAAGCCTTGAGGCACGAATCCGTCTGTATCAATTTATAGCCCCTTAAAACAACCAGAATAGCAAAATACTATTTTAGAAATACACATGTAAAGCAACAATGATGAGCCCACAAAATGTGTTTATGTAGCTCAGATGCACGGATCGAATCCGTATCAAGTTATAGCCTATATTTATTATTTTTGGGAATAGAAAGCGTTCCCCCTAATCCAAGAGGTGGGGATTGGAATCGTTAAATCCTTCAAAAAGAATCCAAATGGATTTATACCTTGGGCACATTAGCTCCAAGAGGGATTAATCGGGCTTTCTGTTTTCCCCTTTCATTTAATGGTTAACAACCATTAGTTCACACTTTGTGAGTGGTCTTATCCTTCCTCTTTACCTCTGTATCACAGTCTACACTATTTTACTTACCTGGTGAACTCTTCATCTTGTATAGCGTCCGGTACCCATTTACTCCTTCTGATACAATTACCACACTGTGTCTTTAAGACACGATTTGGGATTTATTATTTATTTATTATCATCTTTTCCCCAGTTCTCCACTTTGTTTTAATTGTCTCTCCTCTGTCTGAATAGACCTAATAGCCATTAGAGGTTTAATCTCAGCTGCCCGGCATCATTGTCTCATTGGTGATCAGTCGCATATATTCACCTCCTCTGTCCAACAGACGTCGCCACCTTTGACAAAGCGCCTCTGCGAAATGTACGTCAGGTGGGAGGCGGGACTAGACTGACGTCATGACGTTTGTACACAGCAGCAAGGGGTTAGGCGCATTGGAGAGCTGGTAGGATTCACAAGTCGCCGTGATACAGGTCTGATACTTTAATTTGTTGCGAGCCTGCATTTCTCAATATTGATACTGTATTATTTACGCATTGCGCAATGAGATATGCCTAACGCCACCTTACCAGGGTGTTAGTAGCAATATGTTAGGCTGCTGATTTAGACACATTTTTATAGTGTTGTCTGACTGTATCAGTTGGCATTATGTTCTGTTAGTATGTTTGTGGGTTGATTTGCTACACACAAGGAAAACTCCCGCACCGCCACAATGTGAACCACGTTGAGGTGCTTACTAGGTAGGGGACTAAAGTATACAGGAGAAAAGGAAACCTAGTATATCAGCACTCAGTTAAACTAAATGTATAATGACATAGTTAAAATACTTTATTAATAAACAATGAATAAAAAAATGGGCTTTAAAATCAGAAAATGTGTCAAACAGCACGTGACTGTGATCATTGGTAACTTAACCAAAGGTAGTTAAGTAGTGTGTACATATGGAGATCTGATATTTAGGATCTGATGCTACAGTATGTATATAGCCTCCTTTAATGTGGAGATAGGTTTGTGATGTAACCACCATACACTAAATGTCCATCCTCGTGTAAATGTATATTCTCAGAGCGTGTATGTGCTCTGAATCTATGGTGACATATAAGGGGTGTACAGGTAACATCTATGCCAGACACAGCGGAATTCTGTGTGTGTCTAACTATAACTACTGTATGATCCCATACACACACTACAAGCTGCTTACCCTAATGCTGGAGAAGGCACTCTATGATTCTAATCCCTAGAGCCTTATAAGGTAGAGGTCTTGAGGTATGTACTTAATGTAAGGGTTAATGCAAACACCCTTAGAGTGTACTTTGAGCAGTGTTAGAATAGCCCTACGGGACTAATAAGGGAAGTACTCATGCATTCTCCATAGAGTCCTAAGCAGCTGATCGTGTGTATCCTCTGTGCAAAATATATAATGGCTGCAGTGATAAAGGAGTGTATACCGTAACATGCGGTGGGTATAATTGCAATGGTAAGTATAGTAAATACCCAGACTCATAACACTCACCTAGTCAGGAAAGTATTAGCGGGTGGTGTACAAAAGAAGCACTCCTAAATTGCTAATCCGTGAAGTTTCACGGACAGAGATCCTTTAAAGGGAAATAACCCCTTTGGGCCCCGTCAGCCCGAGATACTAATAGTCCAATACGATTCCCTCAATAGGATAATGGTTTAAATTGGTATGGGCTAATAGTACTAAGGGTCACTGTAAGGATCAATAAACCTGCCGAGAACTAGAATCGAGCTTCTTACCCGACCGGTATAGAACAGCTGATTGAGGCAGAGCCCCGGCTTGAGGCAGATATCATGTGGTGAGGTAAGTGTAGACCGATAACCCACACGTACCTCCTATTCAGCAGGTGAGGGAAAATCATACATTAAAAACAGGTAGAACACTAATATCTGCAATGCATTGTCCCCTACATCAGCGCTGATCATAGGTATATCAGCGCTGATATGCTCGAGGACAAGCCTAACTATATAGTGGATAGAAAATGGTCCCTATGATTAAAAGATCCTACTGTGTAATTATAACACATAGGAGCAATAGTTAAACCGCACACGGGGCGCCAAGAGTACCGCAGCTAAGAACAATGTCAATCAATGCTGCATTCAAATGAAAGGCTTCCCGCGTGTCAGGAGTAGGTAAGTTGCCGACACGCGAGTTTCACGAATGAACGCTTCTTCAGGGCACGTAGGGGACCTCTACCTTATAAGGCTCTAGGGACTACAATCACAGAGTGCCTTCTCCAGAATTAGGGTAAGCAGCTTGTAGTGTGTGTATGGGATCATACAGCAGTTTTAGTTAGACACACACAGAATTCCGCTGTGTCTGGCATATATGTTACCTGTACACCACTTATATGTCACCATAGATTCAGAGCACATACACGCTCTGAGAATATACATTTACACGAGGATTGACATTTAGTGTATGGTGGTTACATCACGGACCTATCTCCACATTAAAGGAGGCTATTTACATAGCATCAGATCCTAAATATCCATAAAGGATCTCCATATGTATACACTACTTAACTACCTTTGGTTAAGTTGCCAATGATCACAGTCACGTGCTGTTTGACACATTTTCTGATTTTAAAGCCCATTTTTTTATTCATTGTTTATTAATAAAGTAATTTAACTATGTCATTATACATTTAGTTTGACTGAGTGCTGATATACTAGGTTTCCTTTTCTCCTGTATACTTGTGGGTTGATTTACCAGCTCTCGGCTACTTGTTTCAGTTACCCTATCTGACTGCGATACACCTGTTCCTGATTACACATGAAACGTACGTCAGGTGGGAGGCGGGACTAGACTGACGTCATGACGTTCGTACGCAGCAGCAAGGGGTTAGGCGCATTGGAGAGCCGGTAGGATTCACAAGTCGCCGTGATACAGGTCTGATACTTTCATTTGTTGCGAGCCTGCATTTCTCAATATTGATACTGTATTATTTACGCATTGCGCAATGAGATATGCCTAACGCCACCTTACCAGGGTGTTAGTAGCAATATGTTAGGCTGCTGATTTAGACACATTTTTATAGTGTTGTCTGACTGTATCAGTCGGCATTATGTTCTGTTACAGTAGTATGTTTGTGGATTAATTTACCAGCTCTCGGCTACTTGTTTCAGTTACCCTGTCTGTCAGCGATACACCTGTTCTTGATTACACATGATTACTTTGTGATAGCTAATGACCTGCTTATTACTAACTATGCATTCATTTAGGAGGCTATAACTTGATACGGATTCGATCCGTGCCTCTGAGCTACATAAACACATTTTGTGGGCTCATCATTGTTGCTTTACATGTGTATTTCTAAAATAGTATTTTGCTATTCTGGTTGTTTTAAGGGACTATAAATTGATACGGACCCTGATTCGTGCCTCAAGGCTTGTATACACATTTTGTGTGCCTTTATGAAATAGCTATCACATATGGTAATTACAGACTTTTGGAGGAACAAGCATACCAGAACTCCCTCCTACTGTCTCTGTACGTTCTCCCTACCTACCAATTAGAATGTAAGCTCCTCAGGGCAGGGACTCCTCTTCCGAAATGTTACTTTTATGTCTAAAGCACTTATTCCCATGATCTGTTATTTATATTATCTGTTATTTATTTGATTACCACATGTATTACTACTGTGAAGCGCTATGTACACTAATGGCGCTATATAAATAAAGACATACAATACATACAATACAATACAATATGCCTTATAATTATATATAACTATCAGTCTTCACGCTACCTGTTCATTTTATACAGGTTTCTTTTAATCTTCACTTTTAGTGCTGTACCCAAGGGGTATCAATGATTTACTGTGACCTATTGAGGTCTTATTCATTATTAGGAGAATTTTTTCTCGTTATCTAGGTATCCCTTGGTTTTCAGTTTTTGACATTTATGTACACAGTGTTTGTCTTGTTTTATATGTTTAATTAAAATTACTAAGCTAGATTTGGGGAGATCCGTTTGAGATGTGGGCATCCTCAGAAGTGTTCTTTAGCATTGCTGATTGTTATAATGCACTGGCTGGTAAATAACCATTTTTTTTTATTGGTGTACAGTATGCATCCCTCTGTTACAGTGTTTTCCTGGGAGGGACCCTCATTGTAACGCAGCACACGTATTACTCTCTCTTGCCAAAAAGGATGTTTCATCTTTCATTTAAAAAATTATACAGTGGCTCCCTGTAAGCTCCATTGCCATGATTGGCTGCAAACTTAAAATCAATAAAAATCAATGACAGGTCTCTAAAATAAGTCGTTTGAGTCATGCTTCTACTCATTCTCCGCCTTTTCTGGAAACAGCTTAAAGGGAACACAATATGGATTCCGAGTAAAACGAGAACAGACGCATATTTCCTGCATTGACCCGGAGAGAATTCTGAAGAGAACAATTCTATTTATTATCAGACCTCAAATGTATTTATTTTCAAAAAGGTTCTCAACATGCGACATATTGTTAAGCTCGTGATTAATGCCGGAAGATTGCCATGTGCAACTCCTCAAGCCTCTTAGAAATGGTTTTCACAAGCACAGTTTATTTGAGCTGGTGAAAAAGGACAAAAATGACACAAAAGAGACAAATATTCATATATCCATAACAACGTCTTACTTTTACCTTTTATATTACTATTGCTTTCTGTAAACACTCCATAAGTGGGTAATAAGGAGAAGGAGCGGCTCAGTGAGTAAAGACACTGACTGGCACGGAGTTTGAAGCAGGGGAACCTGGTTCAATTCCTGGTGTTGGGACCTTGGGCAAGTCACTTTATCTCCCTGTGCCTCAGAATGCTTTACTGTTTGAGTATAGAAGGAGCGGCTCAGTGAGTAAAACACACTGACTCTGGTTCTGAGTTAGAAACAGGGGAACCTGGTTCAAATGCCAGTGTCGGCTTCTTGGGACCTTGGCAAAGTCACTTTATCTCCCTGTGACTCAGGCACCAAAAACATAGATTGTAAGCTCTACGGGGCAGGGACTTGTGTCTGCAAAATGTCTCTGTAAAGCGCTACGTAAAACTAGCAGCGCTATACAAGAACATGTTATTAATAATAATTAATTGAGTACCTTAATTGATACAGATATAGCAGATGTTATGGCACTCGCTGGTATGCATGATCCAGGGCAACTTTGGATTTCTTTCCAAAAATGTATTCAGCACAAAAAACACAATGTGAATACATTTTTCTAAAGATATCCGAAGTTGCCCTGGATCATTCTACTTTCCTCAATACTGGATTTTCTAGGCAGATATCCCTGAGCCAGGAGCACTGGTCTTTGCGAGTATTTTGATTTATTTTTTGTGGTGTGCAGCTTCTCTTGTTATATTGCACTCGCTGATACTGTATGCGACAGTACAGTTGGTGTAATAACATGTTTCCAGCCTCCTTTTATACACCTCTCTAATCCAGATATAATGGTGTCTGCTCCAGATGAATTTGTTATAGTGTTCAATGGCCGTGATAACGAAGGATATTACAGAATTCCTTCTGTAGTCAATATCTGCTCCGATGCTTTTGTGTAACTACTGTATCGTTGGCAAAACAAGAACAAAAAGCCAAGTGCCTTTTCCAGTCATTATTCAATAGGCAATTTCTAGCTATAACTACTGTACCTTGTGTACTTCTTCCTACTGTACTAAGTAACTCAGGTGTGAATCTTCAGCTAAAGACTTATTACTTGTGACCTCGGGCACGTCACCTTCCTTCTCACTGCCTCAAATGATCAGGGAAAGGACACACGAGTCAGCATGGTTACACCTCGCACTGCACATTGCATACGGTTAGTGCAATGCTACATTATAAAAAGTAATTGGCTATATTATATGTGCAATCAGTAAAAGCGACGTGAATGTGTTGGCTGTAGACTCTTTCTCTGCACAATGGATTCGTTCCATTTGAACATAACAGCTGTCCTTAACTATAATGTTAATTAAGTATAAGGATGGGCAGGTTGGTGGGTTTAAAGGAGCAGTTGGTGCCATTTTTTTAAATACAGGATTGAAGCAGGGGGTCTCCTGAGCTGAACCGTGTTCATTTCAGCCACGGGGACCCCCTGGTTCCAGAGATACATACCTGTGAAACGGCTGCGGGTATCTGCTGCAGTTTTCAACAGTTTAAAGTTCCCGCATCACTTCGGCCAATAGGAAGTCGCACCGGGTGATGTCACAGCTTCCTATTGGCCCAGAGGGCCAGGGAGCTTTGAAATGAACCATAATGTGATTCCTGGAGTGGCTACCAGCACCACCCAATATGGAGGTAAGTACTTCCAGAAGTAAGGGGTCCCCAGAGCTGAAATGAATGGGGTTCAGCTCCAGAGCGCCCCCCCCCCCTCCTTCTTCAATCCCGCATGAAAAAAATGGAGAAAAAATAAACGGAGGGAAAAAAAACCGCATGGATTGCCTTGAATTTTGGAACACATTTTCAAAACGGAAAAAGGCTGGGATTTTTTATTTATAAACTGGGAAAACTTTTGAGTTTGCAAATGAAAAGAATAGCAAACTTAAAAAAAAAAAAACTAAGTTTGAAGATCAACAATTTAGCCCTTTTTTTAAAAAAAAACAAACAGTTTTCCTGTTTATTTTGAGGGTATTATTTCAGAGAAAGTGCTCATCCTTAATTATGTATCAATAAAATGATAATCCAACATTCGGAAACATTCGGAAACGATTGTGTCTCTAATTCATGTCTACTTGTCCTATCAGACTGTGACTGATCACTGTCAAAAAAGTGTTATGTATGTATATCTTTATTTATTTAGCACCATCCTGCTTTGCAGCAGTAATACTCGTGACATAATATTACAACTAAGGGTAAAAGGGGACGATAGACAGCACTCCACACGAGCACAAGGAGCAGAGCCACAGGGTTTGATTACTGTTTTCTTTTGCTATTCCCATTAACCTTTTATTGACTGTTGTGGACTCCTGGTGCATTTTTGCAAGCTGCTTTTTTGCAAGCTGTGTTCAGCCTTTACTGTACTATTGCCAACAGTGTCTTGTGGTACTTGAACTACTGGCATTGACTTTAATGGATTCTTGCTGCCCTGCTATGAGCTGTATTTAGCCTACACTGTATGTTTGCTATCTATTTTCAGGGGTGTCTGATTTGACCAGTTATAGGGGAAGGGAGGCTTAGGGAAGTACCTCTGGGACCTTTTGGACCAGGGGGAATGGGCCAGATGAAGAGGTAGTCCCTCGAAACGTCGCCCCCCTAGCATACTTTCCGTTCTCCGTTTTTTGTGTATATTCCTTGTGTTTCATGTTTTTTCCCCTTTTCCTTTCTCCCCCGCCCCCCCCCCCCCCCCCACCCCTCACTTTGTGACATGCCCATTTGTGATACTGGTTTCTGCAAACACATTTGATTTATTTCTGGTTTGTTTTATTATTAAATGTATTTTCTGCATTACAACTGTTATCATCATTTAGCTATTAGACAGTGAGTGCTGGTACTTACGTAGATTTGTTAATAATATTACAACGAGAGCTGGGCACATTTTTTGGGTGGATTTGGATCTGCAGTGGATCGGTCGGTTCCTTTGGTCCGCAGATTTCAGCAGAACAATCTGAAAGAGCGCGATTCGCTTTTTGCGGATTTTATATTATTATTATTGCCAATACAATCAGTGGATTCCGCAGCCCGTGGACGGATTTTATATTATTATTGCCAATACAATCAGTGGATTCCGCAGCCCGTGGACAGATTGGTAGAACCCAATCCACGGATTCAGCGATCCGTTGGCAGATTGTTAATAATCTGCCCAAAGACAGCTGAATTAGATCGGGTTCTACAAGTCCGTCCACGGGTTGTATCCAAAGGCGTTTTTTTTTAATGAATTAGCGCGAATTGAAACTGCCCAAATCCGTTTGCGGATTTTACACCGCGGAAATCTGGGAAACGGATCAGCGAAATTTTTACATCAGCAAAAATCCGGGAAACGGATTTGGGTGGATTCGCCCATATCTAATTATAACTGTAACAGGGTATGTCCAATAATACCTTTCTTTCCCCACATAGTGTATCTGTTATGTAAGTCCTGTTAACTCCAGGCAGTAACTGGTTAATCTATGGCCCAGTGACCCCCGTTATGCGCCACTTGTAATTGAAGGACGTAAGGTGGTGACTCATGGCCTATGTATAGCCTATCAGAGATAGGTACAGTCCATGAGCCCGCCCCTTTCAGAGACTCCCAAGTGAGAGTAGCAAAGTTAGTTAGTCTTGTGCTGGGAGGAGAATAGAGAGCACAAGGGCTGTCAGTCTTCCCCATCGGGAAAAAGCATGCCCACCCCAGGCCGAAAGGCCTGGGGAACATCAAGACTCAGGGCCCCATACTACCGGGGTAAGCACCATCCAGAAGTCCTGGGACTTTGGACATCAATATCTAAGCTGCAATAAAGAGCTGCAGTGATGCACAATACATCTATCTGTTCACTATACCTCTGCCTGGGTGTCAGTTCCTGGGCAGGAGGGGTAAGGAGTGTTGTGGTGGGAGCTGACGTCCTGCATCCTAGGAGCCCATCACACCTGTAGGTGCTGAAGCCCTGAAGATACAGAACCAGAGAACCCCAAAAGCCTGTCCTGTTGCCCCTTACCATCGTGGCTATACTTAGCTCTCCTGAACCAGCAGGTATGCCTCAGCACCACACTAACATTAGTAACAGTAACAGCAGTGGATCTCCCAGGGGGGGTGGTGGACGGGGTGGATGGGGGGACGACGGACGGACAGTGTTACATAACATATAGTGGGAATAAGTGCTTCAAATGTTAAAGTAACAGTAGGAAAAGGAGACCCTGCGCTGGAGATAATAATTTTGGGCATGTGGGGATTGATATATGTTAATGAGTGATACATATTAAGGGACAATGTACATTTGGAAAAACAAAGTGTAAATATATGATAAAATCATCAATAAAAAAAGGAATGCTGGTATAAAAATAACTCAAAGTTTTGGTCCTTAACTGGAGTCTGCATATTTATGAACCAAACTGACAGATCTGAGTTTACATTTTAAATAGTTGCCAAACATTGTATCCAGTCTTACTGAAACCTTTATTATGTTTGAGTCCCAATTTTTGTCTTAAAAAAAATCAGAATTTTAAAATGTTTACAATTGGCACCACAACAATAATGTAGAGATTTGATTGAACTATTATTTGTTTGTGTATCTTATTCCAAAACGTGATATTGGCACATTGCCGCTCCTAAATTAGCAAATCATTTTATGAGAGTGCAGGGCAGGGGGAACACTTCCTTGAGGTGAGGTGAAGCAAATAGTTTTATTTTTCTAAATATTGTATTTCCAAATTAGACTCGGGCTGTTTCTAAATGATGTAAAAATTCAGGTTAGAGAGGCCAAGAGCAAAAAAAAAAGCTGGATTTGTTGGTAATAAAGGAAACGTTTACTGTCAGATAAGAAGCTTGGGACAAAGCCCAATATATGTTTTAGTCTTGGGCATCAGATAATTTAACCTTTATGAGTTGTGACCAGTCCAATCTAGATTGGGGACCGGGAATCATTACGTACTGCTAAAACGTTCACCCATTTTATACCTACAAATCATCAAAGCTTTAGCACGCTTTGGGGTAGATACATGAAGATCTGTTCGTCTATTTAACGTAATGTTAATCAAAACATTAAACCTTTCTCACTGACTGCCCCACACCTCTGAAATGCCCTTCCCCTCGATACCCGACTAGCACCCACTCTATCCACCTTTAAGACCCACCTTAAGACACATTTGCTTAAAGAAGCATATGAGTAGCACCGTAGATATTACTAGACACATGATACATAAAGCTTGGCCCCCTGCAGAAGCACTTACCAAAATGCCCTCCTACTGTTTCTGTACGTTCCTCCTACATACCAATTAGATTGTAAGCTCCTCGGAGCAGGGACTCCTCTTCCTAAATATTACTTTTGTCTGAAGCACTTATTCCCATGATCTGTTATTTATATTTATTATTTGTTATTTATATGATTACCACGTGTATTACTACTGTGAAGCGCTATGTACATTAATGGCGCTATACAAATAAAGACACAATACAATACAATACAAAAGGAACATTGGGTTAATCCTAACACCTATGTACTAAACATTATCACTAACTAACAAACATTACAATCGCCTAGAGTTAACCACTGAAATAACGTATCAATACGTTTCTACGTACGTTCGGGTAACGCACATATGCAAATAAGATCCTAATGACCCATTCGCCTAACTTCGCAGATCCGCTAATCTCAGTTAAGATTAGGGCAGGGACATAACGTTACGATAAAAAATGTAGGTCACCACTAAACTTGCCTTTAATAACAACCAGACCATGATTATCCTCATTTTATATCAGTCAATAGGCTATAATAAGAAAGATATGTAAAAAGCGGTACTTTGATATATTATTGTGGTGTGGTACTTGGCACTTTCCATTGAAATAGTTATAAATGTCAGACCAAGATATATACAGTATTGACAATTAAATACCATTCAGAAACACATCAAGAGGTGCCCCTGATCAAGGTTATGCTATATACCGTGTAATATATGTATTTGTTTAAAGTGAATGTAGGATATGATTCTAACAGTTACCATGATATGTTATATATTGTGTACTAACTAAATTATGTGTGTGCAATGACATTACAACTATTTGTTGGACTAATTACAGAGAACAATACTTCACTGAACATGTATTCATACACAAAGCACTGTGGCTGAAAAATAAAGTGATCAAACAAAATATATAACAAATATATGATCACCTGCGCTTCATCTATGTAAGGAGCACGCAGCTAGGCGAAAAAAATGGCCATACAATAGTGAAAAACGGAAAGTGAATCCCTGCGCTTCTGCCTAATGGGTTAACAATATATGTGAAATAAATATATATACATGATGTGCAAATCTATGAGATAAAGGAGACTTTTAGTTACATCCTTTGATCAAATAATTTTCATAGGCAGGTCCCTACACTGACTGCAACTAGTGTTATTTCATGGGCAGGTCCCTGCACTGACTGCAAATAGTGTTATTTCATGGGCAGGTCCCTGCACTGACTGCAACTAGTGGTATTTCATGGGCAGGTCCCTGCACTGACTGCAACTAGTGTCATTTCATGGGCAGGTCCCTGCACTGACTGCAACTAGTGTCATTTCATGGGCAGGTCCCTGCACTGACTGCAACTAGTGTCATTTCATGGGCAGGTCCCTGCACTGACTGCAACTAGTGTCATTTCATGGGCAGGTCCCTGCACTGACTGCAACTAGTGTCATTTCATGGGCAGGTCCCTGCACTGACTGCAACTAGTGTCATTTCATGGGCAGGTCCCTGCACTGACTGCAACTAGTGTCATTTCATGGGCAGGTCCCTGCACTGACTGCAACTAGTGTCATTTCATGGGCAGGTCCCTGCACTGACTGCAACTAGTGTCATTTCATGGGCAGGTCCCTGCACTGACTGCAACTAGTGTCATTTCATGGGCAGGTCCCTGCACTGACTGCAACTAGTGTCATTTCATGGGCAGGTCCCTGCACTGACTGCAACTAGTGTCATTTCATGGGCAGGTCCCTGCACTGACTGCAACTAGTGTCATTTCATGGGCAGGTCCCTGCACTGACTGCAACTAGTGTCATTTCATGGGCAGGTCCCTGCACTGACTGCAACTAGTGTCATTTCATGGGCAGGTCCCTGCACTGACTGCAACTAGTGTCATTTCATGGGCAGGTCCCTGCACTGACTGCAACTAGTGTCATTTCATGGGCAGGTCCCTGCACTGACTGCAACTAGTGTCATTTCATGGGCAGGTCCCTGCACTGACTGCAACTAGTGTCATTTCATGGGCAGGTCCCTGCACTGACTGCAACTAGTGTCATTTCATGGGCAGGTCCCTGCACTGACTGCAACTAGTGTCATTTCATGGGCAGGTCCCTGCACTGACTGCAACTAGTGTCATTTCATGGGCAGGTCCCTGCACTGACTGCAACTAGTGTCATTTCATGGGCAGGTCCCTGCACTGACTGCAACTAGTGTCATTTCATGGGCAGGTCCCTGCACTGACTGCAACTAGTGTCATTTCATGGGCAGGTCCCTGCACTGACTGCAACTAGTGTCATTTCATGGGCAGGTCCCTGCACTGACTGCAACTAGTGTCATTTCATGGGCAGGTCCCTGCACTGACTGCAACTAGTGTCATTTCATGGGCAGGTCCCTACACTTACTGCAACTAGTGTCATTTCATGGGCAGGTCCCTACACTGACTGCAACTAGTGTCATTTCATGGGCAGGTCCCTACACTGACTGCAACTAGTGTCATTTCATGGGCAGGTCCCTACACTGACTGCAACTAGTGTCATTTCATGGGCAGGTCCCTACACTGACTGCAACTAGTGTCATTTCATGGGCAGGTCCCTACACTGACTGCAACTAGTGTCATTTCATGGGCAGGTCCCTACACTGACTGCAACTAGTGTCATTTCATGGGCAGGTCCCTACACTGACTGCAACTAGTGTCATTTCATGGGCAGGTCCCTACACTGACTGCAACTAGTGTCATTTCATGGGCAGGTCCCTACACTGACTGCAACTAGTGTCATTTCATGGGCAGGTCCCTACACTGACTGCAACTAGTGTCATTTCATGGGCAGGTCCCTGCACAGACTGCAACTAGTGTCATTTCATGGGCAGGTCCCTACACTGACTGCAACTAGTGTCATTTCATGGGCAGGTCCCTACACTGACTGCAACTAGTGTCATTTCATGGGCAGGTCCCTACACTGACTGCAACTAGTGTCATTTCATGGGCAGGTCCCTGCACAGACTGCAACTAGTGTCATTTCATGGGCAGGTCCCTACACTGACTGCAACTAGTGTCATTTCATGGGCAGGTCCCTACACTGACTGCAACTAGTGTCATTTCATGGGCAGGTCCCTACACTGACTGCAACTAGTGTTATGAGAGTGAATACATGAAAGGGGGCATCTGGATGAGACTTACCTTGGCATTTGGTGGCAGGCTTGTGCATTATTTGATCAAAGGATGTAACTAAATGTCTCCTTTATCTCATAAATTTGCACATCATGTGTATTTATTTATTTCACATATATTGTTAACCCATTAGGTAGAGGCGCAGGGATTCACTTTCCGTCCATCAAACAAAATACAACATAAACAATGTCAGTTGACAATGAACACGAAACAAAACAATTATCTCTTCCTATTTTTTGCAGGCGTTGGGGACAGGCTGGCTAGGCTCCCTTGTACGTAGCCTTGTATGCTTAAAAGCAACTTGGGCCACATGTTTCCCAGGTAAACTAGGAGAAGTAGCAGGAGGATGAGAAGGAACAATGGGACTAGCCAATGAGTGGCTTGATGCCACTGGAGTGGACACACTTGACGTCAGTGGAATGTTCTCTGCTGCTTGCTGCATTGCCCAAGTGACCCCGTTGACAGCATCAGTCAGCAGGGCTAAAATGTTTATCACATTCATGGTGTGCGGACGCATCAGTTGGGTCATAGTGCGGAAATGCCTGTTGCAATTCCACTAAAGATTATGCAGCTTGCTATAGGTGGAACGCTGCATGCGCGTCAACTGATGCTAGCACTGTAGGATTGCCTGGTCGTAATGCCCATCTACAGGAGATGCCCTTGAAGGAGCAGGTGACAGAGCTGGCGGTGCAGTAGGTGACAGAGCTGGCGGTGCAGTAGGTGACAGAGCTGGCGGTGCAGTAGGTGACAGAGCTGGCGGTGCAGTAGGTGACAGAGCTGGCGGTGCAGTAGGTGACAGAGCTGGCGGTGCAGTAGGTGACAGAGCTGGCGGTGCAGTAGGTGACAGAGCTGGCGGTGCAGTAGGTGACAGAGCTGGCGGTGCAGTAGGTGACAGAGCTGGCGGTGCAGTAGGGGACCGAGCTGGTGGTGCAGTAGGTGAGAAAGCTGGAGCAATATACTCCTCTTCTGGAACCTCTGTGAGGATTAGGATAATTGTTTCCTACTCTTCAACAGGAGGTTTCCAGCTCCAGAGATGGCTGCAGGGCCGCTGACATATTTCCCGGGGCCCAGGACTAGATTTATGTCCGCCCCCTCAGCGGTATTGCAGCCCCCCACCATTTCACACCTGATGATCCCTCTCTATTTCCCACCCTCTTCCCATGTATTTTTTCCCCCTCCGTCTCACTCCCTCTTCCTCACTTACCCCCTCTCACCTCGCATGTATTTCTCTACCCTGCGTCTCACTCTTACTCCCTCTTTTCCTCACTCACTCCCTCCCCCCCTCTCGCCTCTCACTCGACCCCACCTTCCGTCAATTACCCCACTTTCACTCAATCCCCCCACAAAATACACACCAAAAAAACCCACCTCTCTAAATACATATAACCCCACCCCCAATACATAATAAAAATACACCCACCCCCCACACATAATAAAAATACACCCCCACCCCAATGCATATTTAAAAAATACACCCCACGCCCCCAATGCATATTAAAAAATACACTCCCACCCCCCAATGCATATTAAAAAATACACCCTCACCCCAAATGCATATTAAAAATACACCCACCCCCCCGCAATGTATATTAAAAAGATCCCCACCCCTAGGGCATATGAAAAAGACCCCACCAACCAATACATATAAAAAAGACCCCCCCCAATACATATAAAAAAAACAGGCTTACCTTGTGGATGGTCAGGCCTGGTCCAGTGGCTGTGGGGGCCAGGCGGCCAGCGATGCTAGTTGGGCCTGACCCCTGGCTAGGCCAGGCTGCCAGTCCTTTCGCAGCCGGGCTCCGGCTCTCGCTCAGCTGTAGGCCTCTATCCCTCTGTCCCACGCCGAGCTTCCGACCCACCGGAATCTGGGCCATGCTTACTTCCGGCGTGCTGACGTCAGAGAGGCCCGTCGTGCAGCAGGATCAGAAGCTCAGCGTGGGACAGAAGGATAGAGGCCCACAGCTGAGGGAGAGCCGCGGCCCGGCCATGAGAGGACCGGCAGCCGGGCTTGGCCAGAGGTCAGCCCGAACTTGCAGCACTGGCCGGGCCCCCCCAGCCACCGGGCCTGGGACACCTGTCCCCCCTTGTCGATGGCCCTGGATCGCTGTCTGCTTGTTGGTCCTTCAGAAAAGTTATGTACTATTAAGTTTTTTTTAATGTTTCCTTTTACTGTCTGCACACATTATTTGCTTAACATGGCCACAGTGCAGATATTACTCCCCAGGGCATTTATCCTGCTGAGGATATTGGTCCATATGTGGTTCTTCTCCGCTGTACTCATTTTGGGGCACAGTTCCCCATATAGATTGGAGTAGTGATCTACTACCCCATTTATGAGGATCTCCAATCCAGCGTCCGTGGACTTAATACTCCTTATTCTGCCAGCAGCAACAGCAGCAGTGGTGGTGGTTGTGGAAGCCTCCTGAGCCATGGTCACACCTACAGAGTTAAGCTATTATGGCTGAAAACCTTCCCTATGTATTGTGAATTTGAAAAGGCACTTGGGAGGTACACTTACTGTAAGTAATGCACATGCGTTTCATGCCTGAAACACATGTGCGTTAATTGGAGTTGTAATAGGGCCTTAACCCCCTGTCAAAAATGGCTTCAATATAAAGCCTGTATGGGTCTGAGGAATTCAGCAGGGAGCTGGTTAATTGCAGTCTCCACCTGGCTCATCACACAGGTAGAAAAGCCTCCTGCTTGAACTGCAGGGGAGATCTCTTAAGCACAGAAGGACTGTGCTGCCAGCAAGATACCAGAAACCAGACCTATTCCAGGGCGCAGCGGACCCTGGAACCTGCCAGAGGGTGGCCCCTCAACAGACGCCAACCCAGACCCAGAGACTGACATAAACAGCTCCCTGCTTACAGGTACCTATTTGGACTTTGGGGTCATAGGTTGGAAAGTGGCCTATCCTCCCAGCCCTGCCGATAGGGACTGGGAACGTGTGTTAGCCCTTAAACAGGGATAGGATGTTTATTTATTTATTTTGTTTCCTTAAACTGTATGGTTTAAAAGCTACTGTCTGAATAAAAGCCAAGGGTTATTTTCCCAAACCTGTCTCCTTGGTCGTACCTCTGCACATCTCTTACAGGAGTGCATGTTAGATTTTTCCCAATGCGCATGTGCATATTGCTTAGTGCTATTAACGTACCCGTTACTGTATTTATCGCTACGATACTACTTTGGGTGACGGAACCTATTTTATTCATATCATTAGCTCAGTGGATACCCATTAAACTCAGGGAAAATAACGTCTGTTACTTACAGTATTTAGGTAACGACACGTTAGTTGCACTGATGTCACAGAGCTTTGTGCATCTGTCCCTTTAACTGAGAGTTAAGACGTGCTAAATCTTAGCACTCATTAGTTAATCTGGGCCTTAATGTTGTTGTTCATCTTTTTAACATCCCGTTCAAATGATTTCACATTGCCAATTAGTAATACGTGAACCAGGCCCCCTTCCCACAACCCAGCTCTGCAGAGTATGTTGATAATGGCTAAATGTAGGGACAAAGCACCACATATGATTTATTTTGCCTAGGTGATTTGTAAATGCTTTTAAAATGATGAAACAACCAGCCAGGAAAATTGAGAGAGGGAATTAATTACTTGACTTTGATTAAAATTGGGCATAAATCACTTACACACTGACTTGACCATCTGACCTAGATGAGATAATGTATGCTTTCGGATGTGCATTTATATGGTAACTTATTTGTTACAATAATTTATTTTTATAGGATGATGACAATCTACACACTGCTTTAGATAGCAGAACATTGCAGGCAACGGAATTCCATTCTCTACCTATTAGAACCTACAATACAGTTTTAGTGGTCCTCAAATTATTATATGTCCGCCCTGAAGACTTTAGTGGTGGTCCATAAAACATTTCCAAATTCTAATCAGACAGCTCTTTCCTGAAGTCCATTGCTTTTCTATCACTACCGGATCAAAAGGTAAGATAGTTCAGTCGCCATCTATGTCATTCCCAACATTGCAGTGGTCCGCAATAAGAATACGTTTGAGAGCCCCTGTCTTACATGTGTAGCCTAGCCTCCGGCCGCTACTTCTTTTCCTGGGCCCTACCAGTGTAAGTCCTGTTAGGTGCAGGCAGTGGATGGGTTAATTCCTTCAGAAAGGCCTTGTGTGCTTTTGCAGTCTTGGAGACATTGATGTATCTAAGGGCGGGCCTAGCAACAGCCAGAGGGGTGGATACTGATTGGGCCACATACTGGATGTGATGGCCTATCAGTATCCAGATCTGTCTTGTTATGAGACAGAGTTACAGTCACACCCAAAGGGTAAAAGTACTGGCACTCTCACAAAAGTAGGTGTGTCTCTATCCCCCCCCTGTGGAGTGAGTACCATCTACCCTGAGTCTCACTAGGAGGCCCCAGGAGGAGCACCATTACCATCGCCAGGCCTAACAGGAAAGATATGCAATGGTGTGAGATCTGTACCTGCAAATAAACACCATTGTACCATCATCAGTGTGATTCACTGTCTGAGAACTAAGAATAAGGTGTCAGTATGGACTCTCCTTCCATCAAAAGGACCCATGCTGAGTGGAGGCGCTGCAACCACGAATAAGGTACCCTGTAAATCCTGTCCTGTTCTCACCACAACACCGCAGAGCACTCAGCCCTCTTGTTGCCACACAGGTACACACTGCCACAAATATGGAGTAGCAAGAGAAGCAGACCCCAATCTCACTTAGGGGGGTACAAGGTCTACACATGAATACAAGACATTTCCAACACTTTCCCTACTAAGAAGTCTGGTCTTGGTATGAGTGTTTAAACAATGTCATAGTTCAGGGCTCTGATCCAGGTGTTTTTGTTTTTTTCATGAACTATTAATATTTTGTTTGTGAGTGAAGTAGTTGAATTCACAAGTGCGTTCAAGTGCATCGGTTATTCCTAAAAACTGAAGCACCAGTGGTGCCTACACAGAGATTAGGAGATTAGGCCATAGCTGACAGGAGGAATGCCCTTATACAATATGTTGGCATTGGCAGTCCTGTGATGAGGTCACTCTTCGTGGAACATCCAGCAGAAAGATGAATGTGGCCCAGTTGTCTCACCTGAAAGGCAAGTCAAATATGGGTATTTAAAAAAAAAAAAAATAGAAGCACACGTGTTTAAATAGGAAATCAATGATTTGGTTGTCAACTGGGACTTTTCTTAGTTATATACAATGAAAGTTTTATGTACCTGTAGAATGAAGACACCTAGTAAAATCGGTCTAGTATATTAGGTCGCAGCTATTTTGCCGCAATCAAATCTCTGCCGGTGTTTAGCCGCAATTTGCCTTGACACCGGGACACCTCTCCGCTGGCGCTTTGCTGCTAATGTAAGCCCCTAACCTTACCCTAAACCCCCCTAATCTTAATCCTAAAAACCTTACTCCTTACCCTAAAACTGATTACCCTAAGGATATACCTTTAAACCCCTTACCCTAAGCCCCTTATCCAAAACCCCTTAACCTAATCCCTACCCTAAAAACCTTAAGACCCTACTGTAATACCATACCCTAAAAACCTAACCCCTTACCCTAAATCCCCTGTCCTTAGCCCCCTACGCTAACCGATAAAACCCTTTAAATTATCTTACCTTATTTGAGAAGCGGCCTTTAGCTAGGCATCGAGCGGCAGAGAGGCTGTGGCGAAGGGTCCCTCTGTGGCCAAACGGTAGCGGGGTCTTGGTAATGGCGAGAAGGCCATGACCAAATATCCGATTCCGTAGTAAAAGGACCTAGCACGCTGCACTGTAGGTAAAGATTTGATTAACACAGTGAGCACAGTTCCATTTGATCAATGTACTGCTTACAATTCTGGGAAAGACAAATAACCACATACAGTAGCCTTTCAAAATCGGTGTCATTTGTATTATTAGAGGACTCATATAGAGAATAATACGGCAGCTGCATCTGAAGGCGCACAATCAAAATAAGGTAAAAAAAAAAAGTACCTGGGCGCTATCTCGATGTGCAGTGTGAGTGTGAACAAATAAAAGAAATAAAGCGTTTATTATAACCTTATCGGGGTATATATCCCCTTGTGATACCCTCCTGTGACTCTGACCCCAACAGGATCTATCCAGGACCCTTGATGGTAATGAAACACCTCCCTCATTTCTTCTGTGTTTCAGCACAATCAAAATAGTTGGGCCACTGGAAAATAAATAAATAGCTTGTAAGAGATTTTATTGTCATTTTTCATAAACACAAGGGGGTGGGTTAGGGATACAGAATGGAAGAGGGTGGGAGTAGGATGTTGGCCCTATACAAAAGGGGAGCGCAATCTTTTTTTCCCTGCGACCCCCTGCCGTCTGTCCCCCTCTCCTCGCGCCCCCCCCCTGCTTACCTTGCTTCAGACGTCCTGGCGTCATGACGTCACGTTGCCACGGCAACGCAACGTCACATGACCCAAATGACGCCGCATTGCCATGGCGACGCGTGATCAGGAGCGTCTGAAACAAGGTAAGTAGAAGTTTACAGAGGCCCTGCAGCTCCCCCGGCATCAATTGAAATTTTCGGGAAGCGTGCGCGGGCCTCTGTAAAACCCGCGCCCCCCGCAGCGAGACAAAATAAAACAGGCAGAAGCCTGAATTACGCAATATAATGCTTTGTATTATCCTGTTATTTCTCTAATTAACCCTAGAAGACTGTGTCGTGAAGAGCCCAGACAGACGTCAACGCTACAAAAGAGGGTCGTTTGTCACACAGTCTACAAGACTTCTCCTGTGCTTCCTACTCTCTCTGGTACCATCAGACTCTCTCCCAGCTTTCAATCATTTAAAAAGTACCTGAAAACTTACCTTTTCAAGCCAGCCTACCTAGTATACCCCTAACACCCTCCCCCCTCCCCACCCACACGCCAACCCTATTGGTTCCAGCTGTTCGGCTATACCAAACTTCATCCTGAGGCATATAATGAGCAGCCACCTTACCTTTTGTTTCAACACTGTCCCTAGATTTTAAGCTCTCACACGCAGGGCCCTCCATTACCTTTTTGTATCTGTCTGTGCGTGCTTGTCCATATTTGTATGTAACTGTTTTTGTAATGATCAAATCTCTGTACCTCCCCCCCCCCCCATTGTACCGCGTTGTGGACTATGTTGGCGCTTTACAAATAAACTATAATAAATAATAAAAATATACAGACCTGGATTTCAGCCACCCGTGGGCATAATTGTGTACTTCTCACCATTGAATGTATAAGCTTCACCCCCTGGCAAGTTTATCTTCAGTGTATTTACAGCTGAGTGCCACTCCTAGTGCAGTTGCTTTGCATGGTGGCAAATATCCCCACCTAAAGCTTGCTGCATTGGAACACTATGTATCACTTTCCATGCCAAGGTTATTCTAAGGCCAAGTCCATGGTGCAGACGTGCGCCACGGACGCATGGCCTTGCGCCGCGCTTGTGTAACGCCTGTATGCCCACAGACCTGGCCAGTCCCCAGTACTGAGGTGGGTAAGGGTATAACACGCACCCACAGCAGTGAGGGCATGCCCGGAGAGTGGTAATGCATTGCCGGGCCTGGTAAGAAAGGGTTAACGTATACTTGCTGAGTCCGGGGTGCCAGAGATCGGAGAGTAATGTCCGTGTGCCAGAGTTCAAGGGTTGGAGAGAGCAGCGTAGTGATGTCCGTAAGCCAGAGATCAAGGGTTGGAGAAAGCAGCGTAGTGATGTCCGTAAGCCAAGGTTCAAGGGCAGGAGAAGGTAGAGTAGTCAAATCCAAAGCAGTACACATGTTCAAACCAAGGGAATCCAAACAGGGGCAGGGACAGGAACCAGCGCTGAAATAGACAAGGGAGCTAGGCATAGACACTGCACACACAGGAGCTACAGGAAAGCTATGCAGAGCAATGACTAAGAGGACAGAGTGGCGTTATAAAGGAAGGAGGACCAATAGGGAAGAGAGGTGGAGCAGAAGCTTGAGTGAGAGTTTGCAGGGATAGGTGTGAGAGAGCAGGGGAGGAGACAGGGAAATAATCAAGGGAAATAGCTTGTAAGCCACGGGGGGCGGAGCTAGAGTTTAGGGGTGGCAAATAACTGGAGCGGGTGTGCGCGCCTTCTTTAAGTGTGTTATGCGCGTGCACCGCGTGTGTCACAGAGCGCGAGGAACGCACCGCCGGGGGGACGCTCGGCACCGGAGACGGAAGGGAAGGAGAGGAGGAGGAGCCAGGTAATGTGAGGGCTGGGGATACAGGCGTACGCCGATGGGGGCTCGTACCGCAGAGGGTAGCGAGTGGCCGGGAACATGCGCACGCAGTGCGGGAGCCGCGCACGTGACCAGAATGTGCGTCAGGGTACACAAACCGCGCCGCGGAGGAGCGACGGCGAGAGAAAGAAGGGAGAGAGTGAGAATGCAGGGAAGAGGGGTGATTGGAAGTCGTGGCAACAGAGGAGACGGGGACACGCTGGGAAGCGCGAGTCCCTCGATCCGTTACAGTATCTCCGGACGATCCTCCCAAGGTTTATGAGGGAACTTCCGACGAAACTGCCTGAGGAGCGTTGGGGCATGAATATGGTGAGACGGTATCCAAGAACATTGCTCCGGCCCATATCCCTTCCAATGAACAAGGAACTGCAATCTGCCTCTGGACCAACGAGAATCGAGTATGGAGTGAACTTCATATTCTTGTTGTCCTTGAATGACGACAGGGTTGGGTCTTTGAAGACGGTCTGGGAAATAGGCACTTTGGATCACGGGTTTAAGTAGAGAGACATGGAACACTGAGGGAATCCTCATGGTAGCAGGAAGCGCAAGGCGGTATGCGACCGGATTGATCCTCTCGAGGACCTTAAAAGGACCCAAGAATCTCTGAGCCAATTTCTGAGAAGGAGTCTTGAGCCTTATATTTTTAGAGGATAACCAGACTCTGTCTCCGGGTTTGAATAGTGGGCCCGTTTGCCGTCGCCGATCTGCTTTAGTTTTTTGTCTTTGAACAGCAGTTTGCAAGGTTTTTAGGATCTTCCTCCACGAGTTTTGAAGAGTAGAAACATGAGAATCCACTGCGGGAACACTAGAGGGGAGGGAGGAGAGGGGAAGACTGCTGGGATGGAATCCAAAATTAATGAAAAAAGGCGATTCTTGCGTAGATTCATTTTTTAACGAGTTAATGGCAAACTCAGCCCAAGGTAATAGATCCACCCAGTTGTCTTGAGATTCTGCTCCAGGGTCTGATTCATTATTTCCATCTGACCGTTGGTTTGAGGGTGATAACCCGAGGAAAATAGAAGGGAAATCCCAAGTCCCTGGGAAAAAGCACGCCAAAACTTAGAAATTTATTGAGAACCTCTGTCAGAAACAATTGAAATAGGTACACCGTGTAATCTGAAAATGTCTTTAGAAAAAATGTCGGCCAAGTAGCTGAATTAGGAAGACCCTTGAGAGGTATAAAGTGCGAATGCTTGGAAAATCTGTCTACTACAACGAGAATAGTATTCATCCCTTTAGAATTGGGGAGTTCCACAATAAAGTCCATAGAGATACGTTTCCATGGTTTATACCTGAATGGTTAGGGGCATGAGGAGACCAGATGGTTTGTGACGGGCGGACTTGCTCTGGGCACAGACCCAACAGGCACTGGTGAAGTTGAAAATGTCCTTGTTCATCTTAGGCCACCAAAAGGTCCGTTTGATAAGGTCTATTGTCCTCTTGAAGCCTGGATGACCGGCAGATCTCGAAGAATGCTCCCATAAAAGTATCTTGTGGCAAAAATGTGGGGCTGCGTACAAGCGTACCTCTGGCACCCTAAATCTCCTGGGGATGTGAACCTGGGCTTTATTAATTTCATCCAAAATATCAAAGTTATTGGCGGAAATTATACATTTGGCAGGAAGAATTGTCTCTGAGGATTCGTTAGTCGTTCTCTGTAGAGAACTGGCGAGAGAGAGCGTCAGCCTTGATATTTTTGGTGCCGGGAATATAAGAAATAGTATAATTGAATCAGGAGAAGAACAGTGCCCAACGAGCTTGACGGGATCCCAAGTGACGGGCCCCCTCAATGTACATTAAGTTTTTGTGGTCGGTGAGGATGGCTATAGGTTCCTTGGTACCTTCAAGAAGGTGCCTCCATTCCTGGAGAGCCAATTTGATGGCCAGCAGCTCACGGTCCCCAACATCGTAATTACTCTCAGCCGAAGAGAACTTCCGAGAAAAGAATCCACATGGATAGAGTTTTTCTTGTGGAGTGGATCTCAGAGAAAGTACTGCACCAGCTCCCACATCAGAGCCGTCTACTTCCAACGTAAAGGGAAGTATCTGGATGCCGTAGGATGGGTGCAGATATGAAGGCTTTTTTTGAGGAATTCAAAGGCTTCTATGGCTTTGGGAGACCAAGTGTTCGGATCAGCACCCTTCTTGGTCAAGGCGGTGATGGGCAGAGCGATGGTAGAGAAGTTACGGATGAACTTCCGGTAGTAATTGGCGAAGCCAAGGAAGCGTTGCACGGCCTTGAGTGAATTCGGCAAGAGCCAGTCGAGTACAGACTTCAATTTCTCGGGATCCATGGTAAAGCCTTGGTCTGAGATAATATAGCCTAGGAAAGCTGTGGAAGTCTGATGGAAGAGACATTTCTCCATTTTTGCATAGAGGCGATTAGCACGAAGCCTAGAGAGTACCAGTTTGGTATGGCGAATGTGCTCCTCTAAGTCTTTAGAGAAAATGAGGATGTCGTCCAAGTATACGATGACGAACGTCCCCAAAACGTCCCGGAAGATATCGTTCATGAACTCCTGGAAAACAGCAGGGGCATTGCACAGGCCGAATGGCATCACCAAATACTCATAATGTCCCGAACGCGTGTTAAATGCGGTTTTCCATTCGCCCCCGTCTCTTATAACTGGAGCGGGTGCGCGCGCCTTCTGTAAGTGTGTTATGCGCGTGCCCCGCGCGTGTCACAGAGCGCGAGGAACGCACTGCCGGGGGGACGCTTGGCACCGGAGGCGGAAGGGAAGGAGAGGCGGAGGAGCCAGGTAATGTGAGGGCTGGGGATACAGGCGTACGCCGAGGGGGGCTGGTACCGCAGAGGGTAGCGAGTGGCCGGGAACGTGCGCGCGCAGTGCGGGAGCCACGAACGTGACCCGAACGCGCATCAGGGTACACAAAAAACGCCGTGGAGGAGCGACGGCGAGAGAAGGAAGGGAGAGAGTGAGAACGGAGGGAAGAGGGGTGAGTGGAAGTCGTGGGAACAGAGGAGACGGGGACACGCTGGGAAGCGCGAGTCCCCCGATCCGTTACAAAATCAGCCGCGCCATCGCCTCCGCACGCGTGCTCTATGGCCTTCCTCATTGAGGCACAGCGATTTGTTTGTAAAGGAGACATCTTTCATTACTAGAAATAAAGGAACATTATGGTCAAATTGTACATAGAGGAAGTCCCAAGTTTCATGCCAGGAGCCGAAGAGGAATTCAAGTCTTCTGGTCCGAGTGTGTGTATCGGACAAGCAGCCTCCAAAGACATTCAGCCTTGTCATACATTTTTGCTTAATTATCAGTGTTTTTCATTAAAAAAAATGAATACTTTGGAAACAATTTTTTCCAATTTAAGAGCCATGTATGTTACAGGTTTAATTGTAACTACTTAGATTAAGATTGGGTAACATTGACATTCACCAGTCAATTTCTGCTGAGTCATTTTTCAAGAGTAAACACTATTGCGTGACCACACCATTTATTCATAGTTGAGATTCCTTATGGCTGGGGACACGTAGACGTCACTTTCTTTTGAAAATGCCACGTCTTGTATGTCAAGTTTAAAAATTTACTAAAAAGCTTGTATTGTGGAATTTTAAAGAACAACATGTACAGTAAATGGTTTCAGGGTAAAAGCCCCTTAAAATATGTTACTTACAAAATCGAGGCATTTTGACACAAGTGCAGTTTGACATTTTTTGTTTTGTGATAGAGAAGAAAAAGTTTGTGTTTACAGCGCCAATGCTAAAAAATATATAATATTAGTATATAATAATACTAAAGAGATTACAAAAAAACTTATATATAAAGGGCTAGGCTGCCTGGAAAAAATGACCGATACAGATCAAAAAATATTAAACTGAAATACATATAACCGGCGCCTATCTATACTATAATTCTAAGTTGGATTCCGTCTGTTTGTTTGTTTGTATGTCAGAAGCATCGATATCTCACAAACGGCACCACGTAGCACCACAAAACTTTCACTGTACATTCTGCTGTGGATTTGTAGGTCAACGCAACTATTTTGATCTGCCAATGTCACTCACCTCCCAAATTATTGACATTATAAGTTTCCCTCGCCTGTACAGCAATAATGTTAGAGCAGAAGCAGGGGGCGTGTCCCTGCCTGCTTCGGTGCTGTGTGTGTCTGATGTGAGATGCGTGGGGGAGATGTGCTGGGGGGGAGAAAACGGAGTGGAGGGGGAGAGAAAACGGAGTGAGGGGGGGAAAGAAAACGGGGTGAGGGGGGGGGAAAGAAAACTGAGTGAGTGAGATGGAAAAAAAGAAAACGTAGTGAGTGAGGGGGGGAAACGGAGTGAGGGGAAAAGAAAATGGAGTGAGTGAGGGGGGAAGAAAACGGAGTGAGTGAGTGGGGGGAATGGAGTGAGTGGGGGGGAGAGAAAATGGAGTGAGGGGGGGGAGAAAACAGAGTGAGTGGGGGGAGAAAATGGAGTGAGTGGGGTCAGAGAAAACAGAGTGAGTGGGGGGAGAAAATGGAGTGAGTGGGGGGGAATGGAGTGGGGGGGAGAAAATGGAGTGAGTGGGGGGGAATGGAGTGGGGGGGAGAAAATGGAGTGGGGGGAGAAAATGGAGTGGGGTGGAGAAAACAGAGTGAGTGGGGGGGAGAAAACAGAGTGAGTGGGGGGGGAAACGGAGTGAGTGGGGAGGGGAGAAAATGGAGTGAGTGGGGGGAGAGAAAACAGAGTGGGGGGGAGAAAACAGAATGAGTGGGGGGGAGAAAACAGTGAGTGGGGGGAGAGAAAACGAAGTTAGGGGGGGAAAACAGAGTTAGTGGGAGGGAGAAAACAGAGTGAGTGGGGGGGAGAAAATGGGGTTAGTGGGGGGGGAATGGAGTGAGTGGGGGGGAGAAAACGGAGTGAGTGGGATGGGGAGAAAATGGAGTGAGTGGGGGGGAGAAAACAGAGTGAGTGGGGGGGAGAAAACGGAGTGAGTGGGGGGGAGAAAACAGAGTGAGTCGGGGGCAAACCGCTCACGTGACCCGGCCGTTGTGCGGCAAGATCAACTTATTTTGTCGCGCGACAAAATTATCCATGCCGTCGCCTCCGCGCGCCAGCTCTATGGCCTTCCTCATTGAGGCACAGCCATTTGTTCGTGCCGCGAACCTAAAGGAGACATCTTTCATTACTAGAAATAAAGGAACGTTATGGTCAAATTGCACATAGAGGAAGTCCCAAGTTTCATGCCAGGAGCCGAAGAGGAATTCAAGTCTTCTGCTCCGAGTGTGTGTATCGGACAAGCAGCCTCCAAAGACATTCAGCCTTGTCATACATTTTTGCTTAATTATCAGTGTTTTTCATTAAAAAAAAAATGAATACTTTGGAAACAAAAAGAGTAATAAGTTTGTCAATACTTTTCTTTTTTCCAATTTAAGAGCCATGTATGTTACAGGTTTATTTATTTAAATTTTTTTTAAAACAATATTTTTATTGGGTTTTCAAGCAGAAGTATACAGAAAGTAAAACATTCAAAGGTAAGTGGTCGGGGGGCGGGGTACATTAAAAAAAGACCGTTAGGGAAGGGAGGGGAGAGGGGGTGAGACAGCAACCTGGTGAGTCGACAATTCTTGATACTTTAAACAGTTTTGAGGTCGGGGTGGGGGGGAGTAACAAAAGAGCGCTTATTTAACAGGATTGGAGATACCAGTCTTAGGGCCCCAGATAGATACTAAAAGGACATGATAGATATTCTGTGGGTGGGTGACTGGGGGAAAAACTAAACTTTCTACGAGAGAAGAGTGGGGATAAACGTTCTTGGGGATTATAAGCTCCGAGAGTCCGGGTCTATATATAGACTACCTGCATGAACTATTCAGGGGAACCAATACAGGTTTCATTGTAACTACTTAGATTAAGATTGGGTAACATTGACATTCACCAGTCAATTTCTGCTGAGTCATTTTTCAAGAGTAAACACTATTGCGTGACCACACCATTTATTCATAGTTGAGATTTCTTATGGCTAGGGACACGTAGACGTCACTTTCTTTTGAAAATGCCACGTCTTGTATGTCAAGTTTAAAAATCTACTAAAAAGCTTGTATTGAGGAATTTTAAAGAACAACATGTAAATGGTTTCAGGGTAAAATCCCCTTGAAATATTTGATTTACTTTGTTAATGCTACATTATAATTTGTACCTGTACCTTACCTCAATAAAAATACAAGTTATAAAAAAAAAAGAAATTTGATTTACAAAATCGAGGCATTTTGACACGAGTGCAGTTTGACATTTTTTGTTTTGTTATTTAGTATAGAGTCATTTTGAATACCACTTAAGTCAGGGAAAGTCAAATACCTATACTAACAGAGGGGCCTATGCTAGTAGCCTTCACAAACCAACTCGCTGGGCCTGTGACGCCGCCAGTTTTTTCAACGTAGTTATCACGGTATGCAGAAAGATTCTAAAGACCGATGATGACTAAATGCTCAAAACTGGCGAGCAGCAAGCGATGTGATAATCGCCTCTCTCAAAAGGCGTCATTCATCTACCTGCAGCCATCTACTAAGATGAGGCCTGCGTGTATCTTGCCAGCGATCACAGGGTTTTTAATAAAAAATGTATTACTAGTGTACGTGAGCAGGGGGGTCTCCGGAGCCGAACCGCATTGATTTGAGGTCCGGGGACCCCCTGCTTCCTCAGATAACGGCACTCCATAAATGAGCCTGTATCTCCTATGCATTTAAATGTCTCGCGTCACGTGACCGTGGTATTTAAATGCATAGGAGATACCGGCGCCCCATAACGGAGCCTGTACCTATCTCGGGAAGCAGGGGGTTCCCGGATCTCAAATCAAAGCGGTTCCGCTCCGGAGATCCCCTGCTCATGTACACTTGTATTACATTTTTTTATTAAAACAGCTTCATTACCTTAGCGGTTAGCAATGGAGACTGCCTCTGTTACTACCAGAGTTCCATGAAGCTGGAGGCGCTGACACAGGAGCAGATGACATCACAAGCGTGTCCTGATCTCCACTACACCGCAGATCCACTCAGCTCTACTGGACCAACAGGTATGCCTCAGCACCACACAGAGACAGTAACTAGCCGTGTATCTCCCAGAGTGGAGGGGGGGGGGGTACATGTGTTACACTTATAAACCTTATTTGGTACAGTTCATGCTATGTGATGTTTCCTTCTATTGTCTGAGATTACCACGACACTGAACAGAAAGAACTTCGCAGCACAAGAGAGTCTCCAGGTTGCACACCACTTCAAAAGCTAAACAAAGATTTGGAAAAGCTTGCTTTTATTCAAAAAAGTAAGTTCCTATCTCATAGATAGGTCCAAGTTAGAACACTTCGCAAATGTTATTGCACCATGCTGTCTAATTTTATTTTTCATATGTGATGACCATTGCGCTCCCCAATTTTTCTTGCAACAATTACCAACGGAGGATAAGTGTGAACCATCCTCTATGGGTTTAAGAGCTGCATATATTAACATTATTCACTGAGCACAAATCATTCTGTTTATTGTGTTTTTTCTCACTTATTGTGTTTTCACTGGCTTAGTCAATATTGATTTAGAGCACCATTCACTTGATTTAAATTAATATTCTCATACTACACTGTCCTTTAGAGCGCCTAATTTTTTTCTTTCCATGTACTCTGTTGGCAACAAGAGTAGAATAAAAAATACAATCTAATGGCCCCTAACCCCTTAATCACCTTAGCAATTAATAACCGCTATAGTAATTAAAGGGGTTAACCCCGTATCCCTCTACCCACCCGGGAGGCTTAACCACCCACCCTGGCCCCACTATACCCACCCTCTACCCATTGATATAATATATATGATATATAATATGGACATGATAAGCCACTAGAGCAGTCAATGGTCAACTTAATAAAAATCATTAAGGCCAAAATGACACAATAATAAAAGAAATTCACAAGCACCTAAGCACCCCAACAATAAAAGAACAAAAAAGCCGAAAGTAAACATAGATTTAATTTTAACCTTTGTTCCGGAGTTACACAGTGAGTACACTGATCCAGATCTCGCGTGAGCTCAGTGACGTCAGTGAGGTTTTTGCCGGAGAAGCTTCAAAGGGGAAAACTGTCTGGAAGGCTGGATGGCTAATATAAATGCTAGCAGCACAGCAGTACATCACATGTAGCCCAACAAAACGTGTCTTTCCAAGTGATCTCGGAGGTGGAGTCAATGACGTGCAACGTGTCCTTAATGTAAGATGGTAACAATTTCACATATGGTTGTAGGAAATAATCGACATATTGGGACGCGTTCGACGTCATTGATCCCACCCCCGAGATAATGGGTCTACCAGGGGGATGTGTAGTGTCTTTGTGCAGTTTGGGCAAATGATAAAAAACAGGTTTTCTAGGGTGTCTAATAAACAAAAAAGTGCTCTCTGCTTTTGTAATAATACCCATATTAAGTGCATTGTGAATAAGTGCTTGAAAGGCCAACTGAAAGTCTATAACTGGATCTTTGTCAAGTATAAGATAGGATGAGCTGTCCATTAGGAGGCGGACCGCTTCAGACACATAGTCCTGTCTGTCCTGCAAGACGATAGCCCCTTCTTTGTCTGCTTGTCTTACAACAATGTTTGTGTTGTCTTTAAGGTTTCTCAGAGCCAATTCTTCACCCTCGCTCAGAGTCCTGTGTGACAGATGAGTATTGCTCTGACATAGCTATTCAAGGTCCTTCAGAACAATGGTGTAGAAGGTAGAGAGAGTGCTGTGGAGTTTACTGTCCAGCTTTTATACTTTATACTTCCACTCACTGCTGTGCTGCTAGCATTTATATTAGCCATCCAGCCTTCCAGCCCGTTTTCCCCTGTGAAGCTTCTCCGGCAAAAATCTCACTGACGTCACTGAGCTCACGCGAGATCTGGATCAGTGTACTCACTGTGTAACGCCGGAACAAGGGGAAGGCGGCATCCCTCGTGGTCTCCGGTCCCTGCAAGGACACAGAGGGGCTACTACAGCAGGACATACCACGGACATTACAACAAAGTCCCTCTCACTGGGTTCCTGCATCTGAACGGGCTGAGTTTTACTCAAAAATGCTTTACTATCAGCTATGTTTGTGAGTGTGTATTTTTAAAATCCTTCTATCCATAAATCTATTGATATACTATTTTACGCTATGAGTGCGCCTGTGTTTTTTGTGTTTTTGTAGATATCCTCAAGGAAGTGGTGTTCCCTTCACACGGGCTGCAGTGACTCATTTGGATAGCAACTGGACTATTTTTTAGGATTTATTTTTTAGGATTTGTATTTATTTTTGATATATATCTTTCTGGACTTTTCTTTTTTGTTTTACTTTATCTATTTTATTTTTCATGTATTTTATTGTTTTATTGCATTAGTCATTTAATATATTTTTATTTGTTCCACTGTGCACATTATAGGTTTTACTTATATCTATAGAGGGTTTATATATAGAGCTTTAGGTTGGCGCCAATTTTTTCTTTTGTTTTGCTATAGATTTCATTTTATCAATCACCAAAACAGCAAAATAATTAATTAAATAAACAAACACCTATCCAACAAATCAATTAAAGAAATAAAACCACTAGCCAACAAATCAATTAAATAAATTATACAGCTAACCAACAAAACAAATCAAGAAATAAAATCGCTAACCAATCCACAGATGTATTAAAAACGAGCCATTCAAATACCAAACAATTTAGTGAAAACAATAAACAGAAATAGAAAAAATAACAAACAATAGAAAACAAGCATTTGCCAAAAAATGCATTGCCTATTACTGTATTTATCTGTACCCTGAAGGGGCACAGATTAATACATTAGCAGTCAATGGGCAATGAAAAACATAAAAATAAATAAATATAATCAAAAAACCTGAAAAAAAACAATTACATACATTCAATATTTATCTTACCTTTAGAAGTCTTCACCCTCCGAATCCCGGTGAATCAGGAAGCTCTCTACCTGCGAACAGCATCAAGTACAAAAATCTTCTTTCTCCTATCTGTCATTATTTTCTTCTTTTCTTTAATCTTCTATCTTCTTTAGTTGTAATCCAAAGTATCCGATGGTAAATCCAAAATGGATGTTGCCTCGACGTCGTCTTGAGCTTAAATGATATGGAACAGGCCTTATATAGGGCCTGTGACATCACCTTTTAGGGTCAGATGGTACAGCTCCAATCCGATTGGACGCTGTATCATGTGACACTTTTTTTTTTTAAAGGATGTGACGTCATCTCCAAGGGAGGTATGTCACATCCTTAGAACCACATGGCTCATATCAAGTGATAAAGTGATGTCACATCCTTTTTAACTAATGTAACATACTGTATCACACGGTACAGGAACCAATGGGATTGTCTTCCATCCCATTGGCTGTAATACCATGTGATTTGATCCATGTGGTTTTAAGGATGTGACGTACCTCCCTTGGAGATGCCGTCACATCCTTAAAAAAAGAAAATTTGTGATGCTTGGGAATGCTTCTGTGATGTCATTATATTCTTCCTACTAACCTATTTTAAACAAAGGCATCTAAAATGTACATAAAGCCTGCTTAGGCCCTCCCCTGGCAGAGTGTCTCATTGAATTTTGTGTGTATGATCATACTCTATGCTGTACATGCAATAAACTACACATTATCTAAGAACTCGTGTTTGTGAGTTTGCAAACAACGACAGTATTTTTGGCCTTAATGATTTTTATTAGGTTGACCATTGACTGCTATAGTGGCTTATCATCCCCATATTATTTTGGCATGCTGTACCACTGTGCCAATCAATGGGTAGAGGGTGGGTATAGTGAGGCCGGGGTAGGTGGTTAGGCCTCCTAGGTGGGTAGCGGGGGACAGGGTTAACCCCTTAATTACTATAGCGGTTATTAATCGACAAAGTGATTAAGGGATTGGGGGCCACTAGATTAAAAAAAATTCTTGTACTCTTGCTGCCAACGGAGGACATGGACCTGGAGCATGCTGATGAGGATGCCCTTCATGATGGCAGAAGTAAGTAGAATGTTTTATTTACTTTATTTATGCTGGCTAATGTTTGCTTTAGAATGGGCAAATTTGCTATTATCCATATTTGGATAATAGTAATTTTGCCCTTTACTGTACTGTATGCGCTGGAGGGAGGGAGAGGGGGGTGTTGCTGGGGGTAGAGGAGGTGGGTAGTAGGGTTGTTGTTTTTATTTTTCTTTATTGTGAGTAGAGGGATTGGGTGAAGGGGGTAGTAGCCCCAAGGATGGATTTTTAGGCCTACCGGGTGGAAGTGGGAGGGGTTAACCCTTTCATTACCTTAGCGGTATTAACCGCTAAGATAATGAAGGGGTTAACTCCACCCTTAATCCCCCCGCAAGGCTTGAACACCTACCCAGGGCCAAATACCACCTTCACCACCCCTGCAACCCACAATAAACCAGGCACTGGTAGTTAACCCCTTCATTGCCTTAGCGGTTAGCCGCTAAGGTAATGAAGTTGCCTGTAAATGCATTTTTCATGCATCTGACTCATGCTGGGGGCCTCCGGTGCTGATATTAATGTCTATGAGCTCCGGAGACTCCCGGCATCAATGCGATGCTGGGAAAAAGCATTTTTTTTCCATATCCCTCTCTCGCCACCACCACACTTCTGGCGAGAGGATTTTGGAAGGAAATTACCATTCTAGAGCCTCGATAGGCTAGAATTGCACGAGTTTCAAAACTGCCGATAAGTGGCTTATCGCCGCTCACTTGGCGACTTGTTTTTGACTCCAGAAAAAAATGGTGATTCAACCCACTTATCAACGCTTACTGAATTGCTGTAGGCATTTTGGGCCGATAACAGCTAAAAAGCCTCGATAAGTGGGTTATGAAGGCTACTAGCATAGGCCCCATAGTCTTTCAAAATGGAACCATTGGTATTATTAAAGAACTAGTATTGAGAATAGTACTGTAGCTCCTTTTGAAGGAGAACAATCAAAACACCTATTCAGATATTTGGGTCATTGAAAAATAAATAAATGGCGTGTAAGCCTGAAACTGAGAGATTTGAATATCCAATCTATGAACCACAGTCAGCTACTGATTGCATTTTCTAAGTGATATTGTGTGGAACTTATTCAATAGAATCCCTCACATATGGTTTATCAAAAACAAAAACTGTTATGACATGAAAAACTTACACATAATGTAGAGATATGTACTCAGATACAAAATAATACTACATATTAAACTAGTAACGGATTAATATCCCATTAGAAGTAACAAAGAGCGACAGCCAAGGCTCGCAAAACACTTTCAAGGTTGCGGTTGCGGGAGTCCTTTCACCATACGGAGCATTCTTGGAGAGGAGCCGCGGGGTCGCAGGCCGCGAGGTTGCTACCTGAAAACCGGATCTGATGTCAGACGCCCAGACCCGCGGAGACGCGGTGGAGTAAAGGCTGGAGACAGAGATCTTATGGTGGCTGCAGGACGGTGAGCTGGTGTGCCAAGCTGTCTCTTCCATACACTATTGCAGTGCGATATGCCCGTTGTTTATTGATATATTGTAAGTGCGATTTTTACACTTAGATTAAAACCTTTTAAACCTGGTTGATCTGTGCTATGTAGCTTTTTCCTCTCTCTATATTGGGGTTACATCTTCTTGAGTACTGGAGCTGGTTCTCCCTCAATCCGTGCTGAGCTGGCACTCACCTTGGATAGACTGACTAAAGCCTTGATTACACACTGCTGTTGTTATTCCTACAGTTTGTAAGTAGGCCTTTCACAAGAGCCAAGATTGGAGCTGACATTTGTGTCACTTTGTATTTCTCCTGCACTTAGATTTTCGGTGCTTTTGTGTTTTTCCCTATCTGCTCCCCCTGGAATCTGTGAATCTACTACAACACTGAGGGACAAGTGAAAACATATCCCACCAGAGGGTTTGAGCAGGGGGTCAAAACTTTATTATTTTTTTTGTTTTTATATCTTCACAATATGTGTGTGTTATATACTATACGTGCACTTTAATTAATTAATTTTAAGAGTGTTGTATTCACTTCACTGAATTTACAGTGATCACCTATTAATTTTTTTGTGCCGTTTTATCACTTTTCACCAGTAATTGAACAGCAAGTGGCATTCAAAAAGTGGGAAATTCAACTTTGATGTATTTTTTTTTTATAAATCGAGAGTTGGACGAACCAACAAAAAAAGAAAAAAAGGATTTTACGGAGTAGTAAAAACTATTAACTGTTCTATTAAGTAGAGAATACACTTTCAAAGTGGCTTTATTTTAGGACATTCCCACCCAATATGCACAATGGGTCACCTGTAACTACAATTCCATCAACAAAGGGGGGATAGCTCTGCGTTAAAAAAAACGTAATTTAACAGGGGTAAAATACCATTTGTACAGGATTTTTTAATACTAACACACACAGCTTTTCCAGTCTGATTCCCTATATACTGTATATCTTCTATACTTGGCGTAACAGTAACATAATGCTTTATCATCATTAAAAGGGAGCAGTAATCAATATAACATTGAGGTGGTACCCGAGGGAAAAGCTGAAAGGCACATCATGCTTCAAGAAAAGTTAGCTCATGGGAGATATTAGCTTTATAGGCACAAGATATAAAGTGACGGGTCTTAAAAATTAATTATTAGGGATACCATGAAGCTTTTGCAAATCACAAAATAACCTAAGCGAGTCTCTATCAAAAAAGGTAATGGGAGACAAATATCCGTTTATCACTCAAATTTAGGGACAAGACGGTTATAGTAGTCTCGTTATGTCCATGACTACTTAAATCTATTGATGTGACTCACCCATATCTAGGTACGAGAGAAGGGAAGTTCTGAGTGCATTTATATACTGAGACAAAACGTAAACATTGTTTTGTAGAAGTTTTTTACTCTGTCATAAAACTGTCAATGTCTGTAATTTTACGACAAGGGTTGGCTTTTGTTGTTTCAATGGGGGAAAAACAGTACAAAAGACTTAACAAGCTATTATGAAAATCAGATTTCACCAGACGTATGTTTTCACCAAACACGTGATGTCTAATTTTAGTGCCAGTGACCTCTCTGGGAGAAAATCCTGACATACGGTAACATAATGTATAGGGATTTCTGTTTTTTGTTTTATCCTGTTATTTTAAGAATCTGTCCTGTAGTTGTATGTTCTTGAAATTATTTTCTGTAATCTAAGCACTGTATTTTTATACATATTAAAACATTTAATAAGTGATGCTTTGCAGCTCTGAATTTACTTTTGCACGCTCTGGAGAGAGTATTTACGTTTTCGGACACATTTTGCTACAAAAGATTTTTGTGTTAAGTGCATAGTTTTTTCTATAGTAAACAGGGACCTGAGACCCTGGCAGATATGTAAAATTAATATTTTATTTGCATAATTCTTGGGTGGTGGAAGCATATAGATATGATTGCAATTGAGTAAGGGGTTAATATTAATTCATTGAAAGTACCTTGCGGAGGAGAAAGGTGAGTTTGCTAGAGTAGCCCTGTGTTTTTACCCTGGTTGCATATCTAAGTCACGTGCTCACCTGTGTGCTGTTCGTGACATATGGTATATGGGGGTGAATGAGGGGAGATATTGTTAATTTGAGGGACCTTTGCAAAGGTGAAAATTGTGGGCCAGCTTGTGAGCTGTGTATTAACCTTTGTCCCGTATGCAGGTCACATGCTCACGTGTGCCATACGTGCCACCACACATAATACCACAAATAAGTTATGATGGGTAAAAAAAAGTGAAAAAAAGGGCCAAAAACACTCCATCTATCCCAGCTTCATATTGAAAAGCCAGTATAACCAGTATAGCCAGTATAACCATCCTCACACTGATGAGACCCAAAAGAACGAAGGAGTTGTCTCTGAGTAGGTAGGTAAAGTAGTGGCTCTGCACTTCTTTAACCCAGGCTGTGCTGAAAAACGGTGTAATGCAGCAGACATAAGCATATAGGGGCCCATGTTAAAATAGATTACAAGGAAAAGGTGACACTGTGTGCTCATTTGCATGACATTACCCAGAATCCCTGGCTGCAGTAGAAGCACTGTATGCTAAGAGATAATGGTGTAAAGCGGGGTTGCCGACCTGTCTGAGACGTGTGAATGTGCTCACAAAGTGATCATCTTAATACCAGAAATATTGATATTGGAACGAATATAGGTAGCAAGAGGCTCTTTAGATAATTCAAAGAGAAGAGGACACAAGGGGCAGCCATGGCGGGTACCACTGTGAATAGGAAAGGGGTCTGCCATAACTCCATTTACTTTGACCACTAATGATGGAGATTGATACAGGATTTTAATCCCTTCAATAAATCTGTTGCCATATCCCATTTTATCCACAGTCGAAAACATAAAATGCTTTTTCTAATGATAGTAACATTGGAGGGATATTTGTAATCTTGCCAAGTTTACAAAATTAATAATATGTGTAATATTACTTAGTGTATGTCTCGCTGTTACATTGAATTCAATTTGGTAAAATAGGATTCAATATATTCGCTAAACTTTTGATATATAATGTAATATCTGTATTAAAGCTGCAGACCAAGCAATATCCTGTGTGATTTTTTAATAAATCAGTTCTGTACTATGAGAAAATACTTGTAGTATTTTTTTTTTAAATAATGCTGAATTACATTTTTAATGTATTATAATGTAACAAGCATTTTTTTATTTCTATTCATTAATTAATTAATTAATTTATTTATAAATGTTTTACCAGGAATGATAGGCTAAAGCTCTTAAATTCTGGGCACTATTGAAATACCTGCTCTCCGATTGGTTAAAAGTCTGGGCATTATCCAATCAGTAATGGGCCGGAATTTTTGGCACCCTGCCAAGTTTTTCAGCCAATCAGCTTTCAGTTCTCATTCACAAAGAGTGAGATCAGCTCTCAGACAGGGGAGGTGATTGGACAGTAGGGAGCCGCAAGGCACTGACTCCTCCCCCACCCTGCCTGCAGCCAGACACTGACTCCTCCCCCCCCCTGCCTGCAGCCAGACACTGACTCCTCCCCCACCCTGCCAACAACCAGGCACTGACTCCTCCCCCACCCTGCCTTCAGCCAGTCACTGACTCCTCCCACACCCTGCCTGCAGCCAGACACTGACTCCTCCCCCCCCCTGCCTGCAGCCAGACACTGACTCCTCCCCCACCCTGCCAACAGCCAGGCACTGACTTCTCCCCCACCCTGCCTTCAGCCAGTCACTGACTCCTCCCACACCCTGCCTGTAGCCATGCACTGACTCCTCCCCCACCTTGCCTGCAGCCAGGCACTGACTCCTCCCCCACCCTGCCTGAGGCCTCTGCACAGGAGAACACAGAGTAGAAAGGTTTGTGTGTCTGCTGAGTGTTTTGTGGGTCTAGAGGGGGGCAGCAGAGTGTCTTGATGATGTGTGTTTTGTGGGTGTAGAGGAGGACAGCAGAGTCTGTTTTGTTGGTCTGTGTGTGTCTGCAGTGTGTGTTTTGTGTGTGTGTCTGCAGTGTGTGGTTTACAAGGGGCTGCAGTGGGTGTAGAGGGGAGATGCTGGTGTCTGTTTTGTGGATGTAGAGGGGGCAGCTGTCTGTTTTGTTGGTGTGTGTGTCTGCAGTGTGTTTAGAGGGGGCTGCAGTGTGTGTGTCTTCAGTGGCTGTAGAGGGTGGAGGAAGGCTGCAGAGTGTGTTTTGGTCTGTGTGTGTGTCTTTTATGGGGTTATAGGGGGCTGCAGTGTGTGTTTGTGGGTGTAGAGGGGGGCTGTGTCTGTGTGTGTGTGTCTTCAGTGTGTGCTTTGTGACTGTAGAGGGTGGAGAGGGCTGCAGAGTGTTTTGTGGGTGTAAAGGGGGGCTGCAGAGTGTGTGTATATAGAGGGGGGCTGTGTGTATGTACAATTTCTTTTTAATAAACACCTGCAGAGTAAAAGAATGTAGATGATCATGCTAATAAAAATCAATGTCTACAAAAGTGTCTATCTTTTTTATGAAAAATTAAAAAAAATAATAATAATCAAGCCTACATTTAGCCTATAATAGTAATAATCCCCTCACAACAGCGCATTACTAGCCAATAATGCCCTGGCTGGGGTAAAGTCCCTCGGCTTCGCCTCGGGCCTTCAACTCTTTCAGCCAGGGCATTATTGGCCAGTAATGCCCTGTTCTTCTGGGATTATGACTTAAGTAATACATTGAGTTATCTCTCGTTTTCAAGTATGTCCTGGGCATAGAGTTATTATGACAAATACATGGTTACAAATACATAGTTACATTAAGTGGATAGGGTTATACATTATATACAAGACATTACATCCACAGTTAAAGATAATATATATTATAGGCGTAGCTATAGCAACCATTTACAAAGTCACATCCACTTCCTCTTCTGAAACAGGCACTGGCACACCCCTTTTTGAGCCCTGCCTTCTCTCTATCAGTGCACCAATTGTATCTAGTGACTGGCTGGTCATATGATCGTCCCCACAGAACTTTGCATATTTGGTCCTCTTCTGCTGCACTGACAGACAGTTACTGTAGTGATCCCCCGAGCCGAATCTTCACCGGTCAATCACAGGACAATGGATCGATCGGCTACTTAGCGAATTACTTATCATTGTGTGAATTTTATTGATGCCCATATTAAAGGAAACATTTATTTTTATTTTTTTAAACGGCAGCTTGGACTGTTGGACTGTTGGACTGTTGGACTGTTGGACTTTTGGACTGTTGCTTTATTAAGGAATATTGGCCTGTAACTTGTCAAGGGAATGTTTTCCCTTTTTTGGAACAACAATGATTGCATTCTTTATATTATTGATATTAATTGTAATGGAGACCAGTAAATACATCACTGAATAATTTAGTGAGGTGGGGTATTAATAAAGAAGCACATTTGGTACAGTATGTAATATAAATTGGACAAACTGTCCAGAACAGGCGTTCCATTATTATTAAGGGCTTTGATTACTATGGAAAGCTCTTCAAATGAGATTGGGGACTTTTTGTATTCTTATCTTCAGAAGATGGTTTGGGAAGATTACATTTATCTAATAAAAAACTAAAAAAAAAATACTTTTAATCCTATTGATTTTACATTTCTGATAATTATCTTTACCGGAAAATAGACCACAAAGTCTAGAGTAACACGTTTCCATTCCTTGGTATGTGATGGAATCATCTTTAGGTTGGAATAAAGCTTTGTTCTTGCTTTTTTATATAGCTAGCATTTTAGGGGGGGGGGTGCTATTTTAGTACAGACCCAAGTTTTATATATCCCATCAAACCAACATGTGGCGAAACACCAGTGTTCAGAGAGGAGCACACCTGGGAGATATGCTAATGTGATATGCAAAGTATGTTTAAATAACTCAAACCCCATAATTTAACTCCTAATATATGTCCACAACATGTACCCTGACAAGCCAGGATCTAAAGCATCTTGTGAGGAAGTGTGTACTGTCAGGCCCAACATGATATCTCTCTCTCTCCCTCCCTCTCTCTCTCTCTCTCTCTCTCTCTCTCTCTCTCTCTCTCTCTCTCTCTCTCTCTCTCTCTCTCTCTCTCTCTCTCTCTCTCTCTCTGTCTCTGTCTCTGTCTCTGTCTCTGTCTCTGTCTCTGTCTCTGTCTCTCTCTCTGTCTCTCTTTTTGTCACTGTCTCTCTTTTTGTCGCTGTCTCTCTTTTTGTCTCTGTCTCTCTGTGCCTCTCTCTCTCTTTTTGTCTCTGTCTCTCTGTGCCTCTCTCTCTCTTTTTGTCTCTGTCTCTCTGTGCCTCTCTCTCTCTTTTTGTCTCTGTCTCTCTGTGCCTCTCTCTCTCTTTCTCTTTTTGTCTCTGTCTCTGTCTCTCTGTGCCACTCTCTCTCTCTTTATGTCTCTGTCTCTGTGCCTCTCTCTCTTTTTGTCTGTGTCTCTGTCTCTCTGTGCCTCTCTCTCTCTCTCTTTTTGTCTCTGTCTTTCTGGCCTCTCTCTCTCTTTTTGTCTCTGTCTCTGTCTCTCTGTGCCTCTCTTTCTCTTTTTGTCTCTGTCTCTGTCCCTCTCTGTCTCTCTCTTATTCTCTTATTTCATTGGCATACAGTATCTCCCAGGTGTGCTCTGCGTGTGTGCTACTTGGGTCTGTACTAAAATAGATCTCATTCTCTCCCTCTCTCTACCTCCCTCCCTCCCTCTCTCCCCTTCTACCTCCCCCCTTCCATCCCTCCTTCCCCTCTCCCTCCCCATAATTCAGGGTCTGGGTGAATTGGATTTAGAAAGATCTGCAATCGGATTTAATATGAAATCAAATGACGGATCTCCCAAATCCATGCAGATGGATTCCTCTGGCGGATTCGGATTTAACCGCCCACGTTTTTTAGTGCCCAATCCGCCTTTGGATTTTCGTGTCCAGATTGGATTTTGGTAAAAATGTGCCCATCTTTAGTTATCATTGACCTAATGCTTATTAATGTTAGTAGAGACATTCATGACCATGAACAAATGATGGAAGTGGTAAAGGCATTCTATGTATATCCCGTCATGTGAGCAAATGGCCGATCAGCATGTTCTCACTGGTGTCTTTGATTCTCAAATCAATGGAGACTACATGTAGAGATGTTTTAAGCTTCAAGCCTGGTCATGAATACACTGGTCAGTGTTGGACATACAGTCACCATACTTTGGACATACCATACCTTTATAGTAGCCAGAGCTACTTGCTATCATATACAGTGACTAGCAAAAAAGGTTGGTGTAAATAGCGCTAACAATACTAATAAAGTGACTAATACACAATAATATACAATGAGACAAATAAATCAGGACGGCTGCCAAGGAAAAAACCTAACCCAAACACAGTTAGTAGAACACGGAAATGACAATACAGACCGGCGCCTTAATGTCCAATAACGAATTGAGTCCAAAGATGTGCTGCAGGGTCCAATATGGTGCTCCAGTAGTTAGACAGAAGACTCCACAGCAGCAACCATGGTGTTATGTAAGGGAGATAAAGAAAGAAATCATAGCGTGATATTGCATAGGATATACATATAACTCACAGACAAGACATACACCACTAACAACACTGACAGAAAGGCTGACAATATAACAGAGATTTATTATTCAATAACTAAAAAAGGGGATGAGAACTAGGGAGCAGGTCCAGGATCCGGTGTGTAAAACCGGAATCCTACTTACAGCAATCCCAAAGTGTTCGAGCGGTATTTGCAAAGTATGCAGTCCTGGTACAGCGTTTCTCTGGCGCGTGGTGCTTCAGTAATGGCCGCCGGCGCTTCCTCTGATAGATCTCGGGCTTGGCGTCCCTGCAGGCCAACCCTCGCGAGATTTCCCGTCTGTGCTGACGTCACTCGCTGGGTATAGCTACTCGCCGCCGCTTGCTCCTGTCTGCACGTCTCTGCCGTCCGCTGGAACTGGGGATTGGTGCTGAAGTCTGCTCCTTTCACTTGTCTCACTCCAAATGATCTCTAAAAACACCCAACGCGTTTCGTGCGCATGCGCACTTCTTCAGGGGGTGTTTTTAGAGATCATTTGGAGTGAGACAAGTGAAAGGAGCAGACTTCAGCACCAATCCCCAGTTCCAGCGGACGGCAGAGACGTGCAGACAGGAGCAAGCGGCGGCGAGTAGCTATACCCAGCGAGTGACGTCAGCACAGACGGGAAATCTCGCGAGGGTTGGCCTGCAGGGACGCCAAGCCCGAGATCTATCGGAGGAAGCGCCGGCGGCCATTACTGAAGCACCACGCGCCAGAGAAACGCTGTACCAGGACTGCATACTTTGCAAATACCGCTCGAACACTTTGGGATTGCTGTAAGTAGGATTCCGGTTTTACACACCGGATCCTGGACCTGCTCCCTAGTTCTCATCCCCTTTTTTAGTTATTGTCTAATAAATCTCTGTTATATTGTCAGCCTTTCTGTCAGTGTTGTTAGTGGTGTATGTCTTGTCTGTGAGTTATATGTATATCCTATGCAATATCACGCTATGATTTCTTTCTTTATCTCCCTTACATAACACCATGGTTGCTGCTGTGGAGTCTTCTGTCTAACTACTGGAGCACCATATTGGACCCTGCAGCACATCTTTGGACTCAATTCGTTATTGGACATTAAGGCGCCGGTCTGTATTGTCATTTCTATCATATACAGTACCACAGTGCCTCATTCTCTCAGATCCGATATCGTGCAGATTGGGTGTGGTTCCGGTTCTCCCATTCGGCACAGGTTACCACATGACTCTCTTAATGCACCAAGGTCCCTGTATGGTAGAACATTCAGGTTATCCGACCTGCAACCCATGTGCAGCTGGTAAAAGATCCAAGGGAGCGGTAAAAATTCTCTGCTGGTAAATGACGGTGGGAATAACTTCTTAAGCCCAACATGTGTATCACTGCCAATATGGCTTTTCCCCTATGGAGTTATTCATTAAACTGCAATAGTGCTATCACATGGAAACTCCTATTAACTTCTATACAGTAGGTGTTTCTGTGCAACAGTGCTCTGATCAGTCATGTCACAGTTGAATGTATAAACCACTATACTTCCCTTGAGTTGGTAAATGGCTTCCATTAGTTCCATGTAGAAAGGAAACATTTACCTTCAAATTGAAGTATTTTATTATATAGCCAATGTTGTATTTTATGTCATGCTGAGTAATAATAATAATAATAACTTTATTTCTCATAGAGCTTTTCTGCCTAATGGGACTCATGAGCATACAATCTATGTAATGACAGTAACTTGCAGCAATGTGTGAAGATACATACTGTACTGTAGATATTAAGAGAATTTGATAGCTATGCACATTTTGCTTATGGTCATTACTAAGTGAATGAAGCATTAATATACTGTGTATGCTTGTATACACAATCACATTGTTGCTTAAGATTAATGAAGACAGTACATGAGTGATTAACTTTAGTACTGAAATGATAATGTCTGTATCAAATAAACATAATTCTTCTTTGTGATCTAATGTTTTACATTCACATATATGCACTGTAGGTAGGAGTTGTGTACTTTTAACCAGATACATTCTGAATTTATGATAATATGACATCAAACCTTATAAGAAAAAGAGAAAATATATATTTTTAGGACAATAGGGCTCACTTGATTCTATACTAAGGCTGAAGGGATGGAGGAGATGCTCAGTGAGTAATGACACTGGCAGAAAACAATGACACTGAGTGTGAAGCAGGGGAGCCTGGATCAATTCTCCCTGTACCTCGGGCACCAAAAACATAGATTGTAAGCTCTATGGGGCAGGGACTTGTGCCTGCAAAAAAATCTATGTACGGCGATGCATACACTCAGTGCTGTACAAGAGATACACGTTTGTATTATATAGTTACCATTTATGCTATGCATTACGTGCTACTTTTTAATGTGGGCATTCTAGAAAATGCTGTTTCTCTAAGTATTGGGCTCCTGCACTGTATCTCCCTACCTCCAAACTATATATGCTACTACCCAGCAAAAGGATACTACTCGTGTGGTTGGTGATTACAGCGTTCCACTATCAATTTCACCTATGTTTATAGTCATATATCGTAGAGGTAAAACTCATTGAGTGCATTTTTGGCAAAAACTCACTAACTGCGCTTCCTGACTTGGAATTTCTTGATATTTCTATTGAAAAGGTCATTAAGTGCCTATTTAGTCATAGTTCAGGATTACCCAAACATAAATCTCATTAAGTACGATTTTGAAAGAATGTCAAAAAGAACATTTAATCACCTTTTCCTCAGTACTCAAAGAATGTAGTTAATGACTTTCACCTTTACAACAACAATACATGTATAAGGTAAGCATATCCTATTGCTTTTTTTTTATTTTTATATATATATATAGTAAGGGTCTCACTACTTATTTATATGAGTTTATGAAGATAAAACACGAAAACATTTTATTCTGCATTTATTTAACACAGAATTCCTGCCACAATACATTAAGACATTAAGACAGATAAATAAAATGTTTAGATCTCTGACATGAAAAACTATTCATAGTTGAATATGTTAATTTACAATAATTTATTTTGATATAGTGAATGGTTTTGCAATACTGTATTGAGTTAATAGCAATGTTAAATGACATGTTAACAAACTTAACAAACTTTTTGGACTTAAGAACATTTCTTAGCTTATAATTTATTTTGAACTAAGTATGCCATTTATTTATACTGTTCACTAACAGCAAGGGAAATATATATAGATATATTTATATATATATTTTTTATATATATATATATATATATATATATCTCGAATAAAATATATGTGTGTTTTAGTGACATTACAGTGGGAAATGTTTTAAATAGTAGCAGAATTTGATTTACATTTGGGGCAAACACATTTTCTAACACAAAAAAACACATCTGGAAATGAAAAGCAGAATTAGATGAATCAATGAAACTCACTATTCCACAACAGGAGGTGAAAGTCTCTGTTACAAATGATGGCAGTCAAGTTGTTTTCTTGTATTAAGATTTATTTTCCTAACAACTGGATACATGTAAAAGTATTGCAAACAATAAATATAATTTTGACAGAAATATAGTAGCACAGAAGAAAACGTACATGTATTGCACCTACGATTCATTAAACAATTGAAATGCAAATTGCAATTTGTGATGCCTGCTATGGGAATAACCTGAAATAATGTCATGAATGAGTTTGTGGTTAGAAAATAGTAATATCCTCCACAGCACCTTATTTTGAATAGGTCAACAGGTAATTGGGGTAGATTATACCCTTATTTGGCTGATGTTTCCTCAAAGTCCATAGACTTTCAGACTCTACATACAGTAAAAAGGAGGGTTTTTTTAATACCTCTAAATCTTTTTCTTTGTACAACATGTTTTTTCTGTTGTCCTGAGTTTGCACGTTCAATTTACGCTTATTATTGTAACCCTGATGTATGTTATATCAGAAAATGACATCAGAACATGTGGACAACACATGGGGATATTGTAAACACAGATCACGCTGTCAATATCATGGGATTCTTCTCCCTGTCTCATAAAATATTACCTACTCCCGGTCACACATGCCAAATCCACTGCAGTCCAAGAAGAGCAGCATTAATTCTGAGCGTTGGACAAGATAATCTCCTCTTACCAGTGAAATGTATTGGACTGGATGGATGCGGAGGCTTTCATTGCCTGTGGCCCAAGGGTCCCATGGGTACCATAAAAAAAAGGCTTTCTGCTTCAGCATTGAGAAGCAATCAGCCTGATTTATTTCTCCCGTGTCCCGAGTTTGCCAGCAGTCTATTAAATAAGGACTCTATCTGCAAACATGTCAAACCAGGATCTGACCAGATAACAAGCAAAGATAACCAAACAAGAGGCAGCCCTGTGGAGTAAATACTACACGTGCATTGGAGAAATGTCAGCACGATTATGCTGATGTGTGTGTAATACTGTATACTGTATATATATATATATATATATATATATAAAATAAAAAATACACACACACACACACACACATATATATACATATACATATACATATACACGCACGCGCACACACACACACACACACACACACACACACACACACACACACACACATATACATATACACACACACAGACATATACACTTCTCCCTGAAGCTTGAGATCATTTTCTAATTAAATATCTATTTCATACCTTTCCAGTTGGGGATATGGAAAAGAAACCTCGCATTGCGTTGCATGCAGCCAACATGTACTGTAATAATCGGCAAATATTTTTTTTGTAACCAAACCTCGCATTGTGTTGCATGCAGCCAACATGTAATAATCGGCAAATAATCTTTTTGTAACCTACAGGCTCTCCTGACATTGTTCCCACCCATTGCCATTAGCCCCCACCCATGTGAAGGATCAGCATATAAAGTGTGGAGATATTGACACATGCCTTTGATACAGATGTGCAGGAGAGTACTTACCACATAGGCACACAACAGACCAATTCATGTGAAGCAAGCACACAATCTTTATTATAAAAAATAAATAAAAAACATCATGCAAAGTGAAAACATCCAACTTTGTTGGCAGAAACATCTGCTGCTTCTTGTGCAGGGAAGGGCTGTTTTCCTAAAATAAACAGGAATCCACCATCAATTCAACATGACAACCCAGCCAGTGCTCTTATCCTTAAGACTTTTTTTTAAAATAACGCCTCTTTCAATATGCCATAATCCAGCCCTCCTGTCCAGAACAGGTGTGTAAATAGTCAACTCGGAGGTGCACACGCAGATCGTGGATACAAGTCTCTTTAGAGATGCTTGGTTAGTCATTGATTAAATGCAGTAGCAGCAGCATCAGCAACACTGAGGGAGCAGTTCCAGCGGGGGAGGGAGTTATTGCGGATGTTGGCTTGAAGGGGGAGACAGGGAAGTGCCTGGGGGGGGGGGGGGGGGTCACCACGTGGACCGAGACCACTGCAACCGAGGGGGGAGGGGGGGGGAGGAAGATTAATATCCCGGATACATTACTGCAGCTTTTCAACAGCTTCAAGTGTCTTCTGTATAAAAGATGGCACGAGTCATTACCTTTTATTTATGATCCAATCACTCGTTCTCTTCCTAAGAAACGGAACCACCCTAGAAAAAGTGATGTGTTGGGTGCATTTCAGTGTTTGCCCAGTGCCCCTATTCAGAGGTATTATGTTGGGAGATGTGGGGCTGTGAGACTAGCAGCAAACATTTAATGAGTAGTGTCCACAGTGGGGAGGGAGGGAGGCTGTGAGGTCTGCACTCAGTGCAAAGTAAATGTTTATCCTGTGGTTTCAGACAGATTTTCTATTTCCATTCTCCATTAAGAAAAGTAGTTTTTATATTGTGAATTGGGACATCAAATTATTCATTCAGACAACAAATATGTTGTTGTTGTTGAACATAAAGTAGATTGTTATGGTGTTGAAACATCTAATTGCATGTGATGGACTATTATATGTCCAGCACTTCATCTAACTGTCTTAGTGCACAGCCTCTAACTTCACACCCCTACCTTATAGCATGAAACAGGGAGTAGAATAAAATAATAGATAAACATGTAAGGCCTGGGACATAGTAGTGTGAGCAAGGCTGAGTCGCGCTGAGCCGCGCTCACACTCGGCACTGAGCCCCTGCAGCCACAATGAGAGCGGCTTTAGCAGGGGCTCGCGCACGCTTCCGCAAGCGTGTGTCTCACGAAGTTTTCAAATTTGGCGCTCGCCGGAGCGCAGGGCCGGTCACGTGAGCGGTTCGCCCAATGAGGGCGAACCAGCTCCGTGACATCACTGGCCCGCCCCCAGATCCGCCCCCAACACGCCCACGGACGGCGCGCTGTGTAAGACCAGAGAAAGCACCGCTTTCCCTGAGCCTCAGCGCGCCTCCGCACGGACATAATGTCTATGTCCCAGGCCTAAGGCTGCGGCCCCGCTTGCACTGAGCGCGCTCATGCTTAGAGCATGAGTGCCAGGTGTCTTGCAACTTGCGGACGCGCGAGCGGGGGGGGGGGGGTGGTGGGGTTATTTGGAGGGGGAGCAATTGAGCTATCGGGCAAGCGGGAAAGTATAAAAAGTTTATTTACAAAAGCGCAGAGCGTGTGTGCCCACGCATTTGCGCGCGCGCATCGCGTGAGCGGGAACATGCATATATATATATATATCCATGTAACCGCTCCAAGCGCCGCCAGCTCAGCGCGAGCGTGGCCGCAGCCTAACAAGTTGTTTCTACATAACTAGCATGCGTTAATAATAATAATAATAAATCTACTCCAGCAATAGAAAATATACATACAGTATGCTATTCGCTGACTTTTCAAGGGACTTTTCTCGAATTTTTAGCTAAATGTTACAGAAAATACAGTGAGTCGAGAAAAACAAAAGAGTCCATGCATGTATTGGTTGTCATGCTGTAATAACCTTGTTGAAGAAAAGTATGTATAAATCAAACAAAATATGGCAACCCAAGCCACAAACTCTATTCGAAATGTTGACATGTGTGCTACACTGCTGCAGCAAATATACTGTGATAAGTACCCAGGGGGATCCCACGTTAAACGCGTCCCAGCATCTCTTTGAGCATCTGGTTTTATGTGAATGGGTTACACCTGCAGCCTTCCGATTCTATGCAATCGCAGTCATACAGCGGTAGTTGTATATAATGTTACTATTCAGCGATCTGTGTGGAGTTCAACTAACGTTACCAGCATCTGATTGTGTCTGCAATGCAGTATGGTTTGCAGTAGATGTCGCTTCTAATAAGTAAATAACATGTCCATTAAGTTAGCTGCCTTTAAAATAAAAATGCCCTTTTGGGGGGAAGGGGGGGGGGCGGGTGGAAGGAGGGGGAGGAATGTAAGGAAAGAATAAATTATTAACGACTGGAGTCTATTTCCCTTACTTTTCATTAAACGTCTGATGGGATATTTTTTTTTCTCAATGACATCAATGCAAATCTATCTGTCAAAGGGCCAAATGACTGGCAATTTTTGTGAATGGAATACTCAGTGACTGTGGTGACGTAATTCGAACGCCGTAGTTTCATACCACCTTTGTAATTGGTCAGTGTGGCCATCGGATGGTCTTGGTTGGCTGGGCAGCAATGATCAAACGCCTACACACTCTCACCCTGGCGGTAGATATAAAAGGATTGGTCTCCCCCATTGGAAAGCATTGAGACTTGGAAAACATTAGTTGAGAGAGAAAGACATCTCCATCATATTTCACTGCTCCTCTAGAAGATTTGCCACTGATTGGTAAGTATGCACCACTATCTGCATACTAATTCTGGAAGATGTTTCATTAAAAATATATATATATTTGACATTTTTAAAATAATGCTATATATATATATATATATATATATATATATATATATATGTATATGTATATGTATATGTATATGTATATATATATATATATATATATATATATATATATATATATATATATATATATAAATATATATCAATTTATTTAAAAAATGTCGTCCTCCTTCTTTACCCTAATGTATGTATCTTTAAAGTCAATTGTAACTCTTCCTTGGTACAGCACCATTTATGTATTGGTTATGGTTTGTAAGAAAAATACTAAGTGTCTTCATTTGAAACGTAATTATACTTACAATGTGTTTTATGACTGTATGTAGGACATCTGATCAATAATGATGCCCCAGTGTATTGATTATATTTGCTGTGCATTTTTCTAAGCTGTGTGGTTTGATAACTGATCAATTGTTATGATTAGATTTGCTTAGTTTGCAACCTATTTGTTTTGATATATTTATTATCTGGGATGTCCTTGTTCAAGGCAGAGTTCTAAGTGTCCCATCTGGTGTCAACCTTCTATGCCGTATGAATTACACTTGCTGGATACGCTGCATATGATCTGATTAATTTAAGTCATCTCATTGCCAACAGGTTGTAGTTAATTTAGCAAAAGTGCACATTCGGATATAGTCAGGAGGAAATGTGCAACAATTGTAGCATTATTTCAACACTTAGGGATAACTGTGTTGTATTAGTGGGGGTCAGAGTGTGTTGTATTATCCATGCTGCATTATTATACTGTAGCAGCAGGAGATGCTGATTAAAAGGC